>NC_064810.1:33498151-33505597 GCF_023721935.1 Panthera uncia
TAAGTCAGAGAAAGAGAAATACCATATAATTTCACTTATGTGGAATTTAAGAAACAAAATAAACGAGCAAAGGAAAAAAAAGGAGAGACACACACAAACCAAGAAACAGATTTTTCAATATAGAGAACAAACTGATGGTTCCCAGGGGAAAGGTAGATGGGGGGTATGGGTGAAATAGGTGATGGGGATTAAGTAATGTGCTTGTGATGAGCACAGGGTGCTGTATGGAAGTGCTGAATCACTAAATTATACACATGAAACTAATATCACACTGTATGTTAGCCAACTGAAATTAAAATGAACTTAAAAAAAGGCTTTAAGATTAATAGTCACTAAAATGCCTTTTCATTAAAAAAAACAAACAAACAGGTTTTAGTGTTCTCCTGTTTGACAAAAACAATTTAAGGCAACATCAACATCAGACAAGAATACTCTAACTGTGATGGATGATGACAAAGAAACAAATCATGAACATTGTCCAGGATGCAAAAGTGACCAGCCATCTCCCTCTACCTGCATAATAAGAATAACTATTGCCTCTTTACTAATGACAACATTAGCCTCATTCTAGTCCTGTTTCTTTTAGGTAAGATTTATGAACATACACAATGTTGCTCAATCCAGAGCCAATTTTTGCTTTCTCAATCTAAAATTACTTAACATGAACTTAAATCATGTAATAAGTAGCTTCTAACACACTATTACGGAAATGTCCCTATTGTTTTCTCTGGGGTGTTTGGTTTTTCAATGCAACAAGCAATAAATCAAATTTGTTCAGCTATTGGAGTATTCTTGGTCATCTTTGGCCGAGGGACATAGAAAGGTCTGAGGGGAGCTCTATGGGATCTTTAAAATAGTTTCTGAAATTCTATCAACTGTTGTTGAAACTTCCCATTTCTTTCTTTCTTTCTTTCTTTCTTTCTTTCTTTCTTTCTTTCCAATATACATTGCTAAATTAAAAAAAAATACTGTTTATTTACTTTTGAGAGAGAGACACACACACAGAGTGTGAGTGGGGGAGGGAAAGAGAGAGAAAGAGGTAGACACAGAATCTGAAACAGGTTCCAGGCTCTGAGCTTTCAGCATAGACAGAGACAGAGACAGAGACAGAGCACAAGGTGGGGAGGGGCAGAGAGAGAAGGAGACACAGAATCCAAAGCAGGCTCAGGCTCTGGGCTGTCAGCACAGAGCCCTACGCAGGGATTGAACTGACAAACCATAAGATCATGACCTGAGCTGAAGTCGGACGCTCAACCGACTGAGCCACCCAGGAGCCCCTCTTTTCATATCTTAATACTATGAACAGATATATGTGTGTGAAATATACATGCAAATGAACTTCTATACTTTGTAATATATAAGTAACCTTTTTATTGAATGAGTTGAACTCAGCGTGATTCAGAGAAAACAAATAAAAATGCATTCTTTTAATTCTTTTAAAGCTGTCCTCTTAATCACAGTCTGCATGATTGTTCATTGTTCTTCTCTGCCTACATAAGAAATTTTAGACAAGGCCAACTTTTCCTGGATACATTTAGGTTTTTTTTTTGTTTTTTTTTTAATCTTGTTGCTTTCATTCACAACAACAATCTCAATTAAATAATAAAATATCCAGCTAATATAAAGCCTCTCTCTCATCCAGTATTTTACTGATTTCAACACAGAAGTCAGGACTAGGTAGAGTATTAAGCCTGAGTCCTCCTTTCTCCCAGAACTTGGTCTTCTCCTTCTCATCCTCCTTATACTAGCATGTCTGGGATCCTCTAACATTGGACTAGATGTAAGAAGAAAAGGTATATGTTGTCTGGCATTTGTGGAATTGGCACCAGTTCCCTCTCAGGGTGGCACATTGCCCAGTACTGACTCTTTTCTTCCTATTTGGTGAACAGACTTAATAAAAACTAGCAAATGATGGAATAGTACCTCAGGGTTGGCAATAATGGAAGCTGTTACCACACCTAAGACTGAACAGTAAAATAAATGTTTACCAAAGCCAGAGAAAGAATTATAGCTATAGGAAAAACAGCTATTAGCAGAAGCTGTGATCATCAGTAGAGAAATTCAACCACTACTAGAATAGTGGCAAGGCTTAGAAAGAACCAGGGGAATAAATACCCTAGACTCATTTGACAGATACCCTCTGATCTCTTGCCAGCAAGTCTAATTAACTGAATCCAATCAGAAGCCAGAGGGCAAAGAAGCCAGCTAGTAGATTCTGTTATATAGCCTCTCAGGGCACATAGGAAGGCGAAGAATGATGAGAAGTTAATCCAAAGGGACAAATAATGAATATCCAACGTATCTCCTCAGGCCAATGAATCTAGCCCCAGTTGATGCAATAAGCCATAAGAAAATCCAACAGAAACAATCAAATATTAAAACTATTATAGAAGTTCAGCAAGCTTTCTGGACACATAATGAGCTTGAAATCAATGATATTTCTTTACCAGCAAAAGCCAAGTAGAAACTATGATAGAAAATAAGGCACCATTCCCACTATCAACACAATGATTAAATATTTGGGAATCAATTCAGTCAAAAAATGCATAAGAACTTTCGGGAGAAAATTTATAACTTCTATTAAAAGACACAAAAGAAGGTTTAAATATATGGAAGATATTACGTATCCATATGTATACGGCAGCCCTTAAATTCCTCTCCAATCTACAAATTCAATGATATTCTAAATCAAGGAGAAATATGTTTTTCAAACCTGACAAACTAATTCTAATATTCACATTGAATATGTTTACATACAAATAGGGTAATCGTGATAAAGAACAAAGATATATGACTCTTCTAGCCAGTTAAAATACATAGTTAGAAAGTTTCGCACAAAACCTGGGTGCAGGACCAGTGAGAAACAGGTAAATAAATAAATAAATAAATAAATACGATGTGCATGTGGTACTTGATACACAATAACATGGCACCACAATCGGAAGAATTAATATTGTTAAAATACCTGTACAATTCAAATCCATCTACAGATTCAGTGTAATCCTTATCAAAATTTCAATGAGATTATTTACAGATAGAAAAAAATCTTAAAATTCATATAGAATGGTAACATACCCCAAATAGCCAAAGAAATATTGAGAAAGAAAAACAAAGCCAGAAGCATCACACTTCCAGAGTTCACACTATACTACACATCTAGAGTAATCAAAACAGTATGTTGCTGGCAGAAATACAGATACACAGACCAAAAGAACAGCATAGAGAATTCAGATATAAACCCACATATACATGGTCAACAAATATATGACAAGGGAGCCAAGAATATCCAATAAGGAAAATGCAGTCTTTTCAATAAATTATAACAGGAAAACTTTTGCATACGTGAAATTAGACCCCTATCTTATACACCTCACAAAAAATTTACTTGAAAGGATTAAAGATTTAAATGTAAGACCTGAAACCATAAAACTCCTATTAGACAATATAGAGAAAACACTACTTGACATTGGTCATGGCAAAAATATTTGCATATGACACTCAAAGCACAAGCAACAAAAGCAATACTCAATGGAATAGGCTACATCGATTTAAAAAAGATTCTGCCTGGCAAAAGAAGCAATCAACAGAATGAAGAGGCAACCTAAAAAAATGGGAGAAATATTTTGCAAGCTATATATCACATAGGGATTAGTATCCAAAATATATGAGGAACTCAAACAACTTAAAAGCAAATAATAACAATAAGACTAATTTGATTGAAAATTGGCAGAGGACCTGAATAGACATTTTTCAAAGACATACAAATGTCCAACAGATACATGAAAAGATGCTCAATGTTACTAATCAAATGTAAACCATAATGAGACATAACTGTTAGAATGGCTATTATTAAAAAGATAAGAAGTAACAAGTGTTAGAGAGGATTTCAGGGAAAGGGAACACTTATGTACTGTTGATAGGAATATAAAATGGTACAGCCACTATGGAAAACACTATAGAGTTTCCTCAAAAAATTAAAAATGAAAACAGAACTACCTTATGATCCAGTAATCCCCCTTCTGGGTATACATCCGAAGGAAATGAAGTAACTATCTCAGAGAGATATCTGCCCTCCCATATTCATTGCAGCATTATTCATACTAGCCAAGATATGGAAGCAACTTAAGTGTCTATCAACAGATGAATGGACAAAGAAAATGTAGCATATGTAACAATGGAATAGGGGCGCCTGGGTGGCTCAGTCGGTTAGCGACTGACATTAGCTCAGGTCATGATCTCACGGTTCGTGAGTTCCAGCCCCACGTCCGGCTCTGTGCTGACAGCTCAGAACCTGAAGCCTGCTTTGGATTCTGTGTCTCCCTCTCTCTGTGCCCCTCTCCTGCTCACGTTCTATATCTCACTCTCTCTCTTTCTCAAAAATAAACATTAAAAAAAAATTTTAATGGAATATTATTTGAACATTAAAAAAAAGAAAACTCTGTTATTTGCAACAACATGGATGAAACTTGAGGGCATTATGCTAAGTGAAATAGGTCAGAAAGAAGACAAATACTGCGTTTATAGGTGGAATAAAAAACAAAACAAATCAAAACAAAACAACACAAATTCATAGAAACAGCATAGAATGATGGTTGCCAGGGTTGAGGTGTTGGTTAAAAGTTGTAAACTTCCAGTTTTCAGATAAATAATTTCTGGAGGTGCCTGAGTGGCTCAGTTGGTTAAGCATCCAAATCTTGATTTTTGGCTCAGGTCATGATCTCACAGTTGTGAGATAGAGCACCTCACCGGGCTCTGCCCTGACAGCACTGATGGAACCTGATTCGGATTCTCTCCCTCTCCCTCTCTCTTCCCTTCCCCCAACTTGAACTCTCTCTGTCTCTCTCTCTCTCTCCCCCAACCCTCTTTCTCTCAAAAATAACCAAACATGAAAAAAAACACAAACATTTTTTAAAAAGATAATTTCTGGGTACCTTAAATACAGCATGGTGACTAGAGTTAACAATACTATATTGTATCTGTGTTATATAATTGAAAGTTGAGGACAAGTAAATTTTAAATGTTCTCACCAAAAAAACTGTAATTATGTGAGATGGAAATGTTAACTAACCTTACTGTGATAATTATTTTGCAATAAAATGTGCATCAAATCATGTTGTATACCTTACACTTACATAATGTTGTGTGTCAATTTTATCTCAAAAAAGCTGAGGAAGGAGAACATGGCATCACAAAATCGTGGCAAAAGGATAGACATTTGTTTCGTGATACTGCAGGGAAAATTGTCTCTCTATATGTAAAGTTAAATCTGGGTCCCTAACTTACAAATAGATAAACATGTCTTTCAGATTAAGAAACCAATTACAGAAAAGAAAATATAAAGCTAATTTAGCTACTGAGGAAGACATTTATGATCTTATGGACATCAATATTTAACATATTCAAGCAAAAACCACAAACTGAGAATATAGACTGACCACATCAAAATTAAGGACGATTTAATAGAGGGCAGTTGGAAGAATATATTTATAACATCTAAAACTGATAAATGGGAGCCTGGGAGGTTCAGTCGATTAAGCATCCGACTTCAACTCAGGTCATGATCTCACAGTCAGTGAGTTCGAGCCCCGCATCGGGCTCTGTGCTGATAGCTCAGAGCCTGGAGCCTGCTTCAGATTCTGTGTCTCCCTCTCTCTCTGTTCCTCCCCCATTCATGCTCTGTCTTTCTCTGTTTCTCAAAGATAAATAAATGTTTAAAAAATAAATATATACATAAAATAAAATAAAATAAAATAAAACTGATAAATGATTTAAAAAGAAAATATACAAATAATTGCAATTCCCCAAGAAAAAGAAAGAAAATTTGATAGGAAAATGAACAAAAGATTTGAAAAGGCAACTCACAGAATAACCCAAACATCTGATGAGCAAATGTAAAGTTGCTCAAACTTGCTATTAATGAAATAATTACAAATTGTAACAACGAGATAGAATTTCATATTCATCAGAATGCTGAATTCAGAATATGGGTTAATTCCAATTGCTGGCAAGGATGAGGGTAGACAGGAACTTTCACGCCCTGCTGGCAGTGTATACTGCAACAGCCATTCTGGAAAGCCATCTGGGAATATTTAGCAAAATTACGTATGCGTGTTTCCTATGACACAGAAATCTCAGTCTTAGTATATATTCGAAAAAGTACATGCACAAATCAGTGTAGTGATATTTATAGAGAGACTTATCTTAGCACTTTTTTACGGTAATAGGAAACATGGGCATCCTAGGTTTCCATTACCAGGGAATTGGTCAGTAAAATGTAGGGGACATGGACCATAAAGCAGCATTAAGATGCAGTGAGCCACATGTGCAAATAGCAACAAAGATGGCTGAAAAACAGAGCATTGCACAAGGCAGGAAATTGATCAGGGTCACCACACACACACACATCCACATGTGTGTGCACACACAGATCGACACACAAAAGTAGTTATTTACTACATTGTTTCAATGAGATGGAATATGATTTTAGGTCAGATATATATGTTTGAAAATAAATATCACAAAATATCTATGGAAGACTTAATCAGCTCTATGTGTGTATACATATATATGCATGTGTGTGTGTGTGTCTGTGTGTGTTTTTAAAAGTTTAAAAAACATGTTTTTAAAAGTCATAGCTAAGGTCATCCTCTTACTTCAGGCTGCTATTAGAAAGTACTATACAGAATGGGAGGTTTATAAAAAACAGAGATTTATTTCTCACAGTTCTGGAGTCTAGATGTCCAAGATCAGGGTACCAGCATAGTCAGGTTCTGGTAAGAACCCTCTTCCAGATTACAAACTGCAACTTTATTTTTATTCACATTTAGTGGGAAAAGAATGAGGAGGGGGACCTGGATAGCTCAGTCAGCTAAGTGTCTGACTCTTGATTTCGATTCAGGTCATGATCTCAAGGTTAGTGAAATGGAGCCCACTGTTGGGCTCTGCACTGAGCATAGTGCCTGTTTAGGATTCTCTCTCTCACTGTCTCTCTGCCCCACTTCACTCACGTACTTGCATGCGCACTCTCTCTCTCTCTCTCAAGATAAACAAACCTTAAAAAGAAAAGAAAAGAAAAAGAAAAGAAAAGAACAAGACGATTCCCTGGAATCCTTTTTACAAAGGTTCTGTTCCCATTCATGAGGGCTCCACCCTCAGACTTAATTACTTCCCAAAGGCACCACCTCCTAATACCATCCCATTGGTGATTAGGATTCCAACATATGAATTTGGGGGAGCAAGGATACAAACATTCATTCCACTGCATCATCACAATAGAGAAAGATTTTAAACAAAACATTTTTATCTATCTTCATGATTCAATTATAAAATGGCAGGATTTAAGTTTTCTGATATTAAAATATTAGAAAAGGAAGCTTGGAATATTTCCCTAATTACAACTATAGTGATTGCATGGTTCTGATACTTATTTGGGGAGGACTATTGAAA
>NC_064810.1:33505607-33612778 GCF_023721935.1 Panthera uncia
GAATCTAGTATTTAGTTGATAAAATAGCTTTATTTTAGAAACCCTCAGGAAATGAATGGATGGCAAGGGTTAATACAAATGTGACCTTCATAAATGGAGAAGAACAGCATCAACTCTGTTGACAATTAATCTTTCAACTGTGTTTGAGTAAGGCGACCGACCCCTCTAAGTCCGTACCCTTAATAATACTGTGCAACGTTCCTATGTGCTACCACCAGTGTTTCATGGGAATAAACTGAGAATGACTAGAAAGATCTGCCAATTTCTGTATGTGCAGAGTAACACCAACCTTAATTAGACAGCTGGGAATGGAACCCTAGCTGGAATTTTGCACTGGTGACCATGAATCGGGGACACTGTCTTTGGTAGAGTGACAGCACAAGCAGAGCCCTGAGTACCTTAGATGTGAAGATCTTAAGAATACAAGAATTTCTTTGCTTTGATTATACCTGACTAACCAAAAGGATGGCTAAAACCACTTTTTTGTCTGGACCAAATGCAGACATTTCTCAAATCCTCAACAGTCCTCATTTAAAGTTGGGAAAACCAATTAGGCCCCTAGAAGCTGTGTCAACCCAGAACCTGCACATGAAGTCAAAGGTGGCAAGATAAACCCAATTTGACATTCATAATCATTCATAACTCAACATCAGAAATTATATACCCCATGGACCGAAGACACCTTTATGCAGTCCAGGGTTGTGCAGGGATGTCAGTTGAGCAGGTATATCAACCCAGAGTTGATGCATGTGTCAGTTTTCCAGATAATAGTATGGGGCAACGTCCTAGGGATATGTTGGAAGAATACCAATTATGGCAACTGGTGATTCAACATATTCTTGCCCTTCTGTTCTTGATAAAGATTTCTTTTGGTAAGCCTCACTCAACATATTTTCAAAGGAAAGGCACCAGGCTGTCCATTGTAGACAACCTCCCAGGATAATTATAATGTCTCAAAAATATAAGTTGGCCCTTCTTGCTAAGGATAATTCTACCAGAAACATGTGTTGCTGAAAACACTATGGACTTATATAACAGAGACCTAGATGTATCCTCCAATCTGCCACAAACTGGCTTCTTACCTCATTGGTAAAATGAACCATATCAATAGTATTAAGTGACTCTATTCAAGTAAGCTTTTAGAAACAAAACATGGTAAATAGCAAACATATATATGCATACATGTACATATACACAAATATATTGAATTGCTGCTTCAAGGGAAGCAAAAATGAAGGACGCATCATCTACATACTCCTCTAAAGTTAGTCTCTAGGACCCCTCAATAGAGATTCTAAGGTAGCTAAAAGCTACTTGAAGTTGATATTATTTACAAATGTGTTACCATAAGACAATGTGTTTTTAACAATATCAAACAATTTTTCTAAATCTGACTTTTGATGGGGCAGCTGGGTGGCTCAGTTGGTTCAACATCCGACTCTGGATTTCAGCTCAGGTCATGATCTCACAGTTCGTGGGTTCGAGCCCCATGTCAGTCTCTGCTTCTCTCTCTCCCTCTCTCTCTCCACCTCCCCTGCTTGCTCTCATTGTGAAAATAAGTAAATAAACTTTAACAAATGTATTTAAATTTGACTTTTGATACCCCAGCTACACAAAGTACATATTCAACAGTACTTTCTGGAAAAAAAAATGTGGGGAAATCACTGATTCCTTACAACATTTTAATCTAATTCTATCAGTTTAACGTTCATTAGAGGAATCACAAAATTTCACTGATTTATAAGAGAAAACTGAGTATAAACACAAACCAATTGAGCCATAATTCTGAGTGTGAATGAATTCAGTGTAGGATTCAATCTTTATGAAAAGGAAAATAATTACAAGGAACTATCAAAATAGGCTTGAAAAGAACAAAATTACTTACAGATAATGTCAAGGCTTCTAAGAGAAGCAAAGTCAGATCTAATCTTCCCTTGTGTAAAGTCACTTCAGAGAGGGAAGGATTTCTATCTCCTCAGTGAGTCAATGAATCTGTAACCAGATGAAATCCCTTCACCTTAAGGTGGGGTCCTATATCTCACTTGTGCAAGTAGAATGACTCAGATGGTTATGGCTAAAGGCTTATATTAGCAATGAGAATGTCTACAAAGTTCACTATTCTCAAATAATTAGAGAAAAAATAAGAAATTAAAAAATTAATATAAAGCTACTTTCAGAAAGGTAAAAAAAAAAAATTCTTGAGCGTTATTGGAGACCTCAAACTGATTAGTCACAACAGATCTACTATTTATTACATACAAGGAATAGAAATTATGAGGTAGTCCTGGGAGTGTGAGACCCAAGAAACATTGTTTTGTATACAATGATAAATATATGGATAATAAATATAATATATTAATCATAACTAAATATATATTAAATATAATATAGTATATTTAATATAAACATGATATATTAATAATATAATGAATATATTGATAAATCCTGGTTATCTGAGAAAACTAAGTAATTACATTATGATGGGAGGTTTATGATATTAGAAAAGGAAGAGAAAATGCAATGATTTCATTAGTCAAAGGGAGCTAATCCCAAAATACATCAATTATATTCTTGGTTCTGCCAGATCCTGGGCAAACTTCAATGGAATAAATACTATAATATTCTAAAACTGATGTGAGCTAACTTTCAACCTTTGCCTAGGTGTCTAACTTCTCATTAAACTAGCAAAGTTTTTTTTTTGTTTAATTGAATGCCCAGAGGAAGTTTATTACTATATTCAGCTTATGAAAATCTGATTCAAAATAGATACAGCTCCCTACTCAAGGTGCTTGCCTTATAATTTCTAATTTATTAATTTATCCTCATTACTGTCATTTCCATTTTATGTGTGAGGAAACTAAGAGACAAAGGTTTTGGTTCACTTGTTTAATACAGCATATGGTATATGTGATGTCAAAAGAAAGACATTCCAGAGAAGGCAAAATATGAATTGAATATTAGAAAACAGAGAGAAGATAGCCTGGTCAAAGAGAAATGACATGAGGAAGACTTTCTGACCAGATGAAGCTGCTTCTGGGCTTTTGAACAGAGAGAGACACAGAGAAAAAAATAATATTTCAGAGGCTGTGTGTTATTGGAGAAAAAATATTAAAGTGTAGCAACAGAAAAAGTTAGTCTGGCTCTGTGTCATGAAATGTTTTGAAGGCCAGGGTCAGAAACATACATTTTTCACTGTAGATCACAGAGGAAACACTACAGGATTTTAAGCAAGGATATTTGTATTTCCAAAATAATATTTCTCGTTAAAATGTTGAAAATTGTTGATAGGCAACAATTCTGAAATTAGAAAATTTTATTATAGGGTTCTTTTTCTTGCCCCACCTTCATTCAGATATCACTGGTATACAACATTGTGTAAATTTAAGGTGTACAATGTAATGATGGTATATCTCCATAATTGCTTGGGTATATATGTGAAAATATTTAAAATCTACTCTCTTAGCAACTTTCGAGTATATAATACATTATTAACTATAGTCACCATACTGTACAGTCAATTCCAAAAAGTTACCATCTTATAATTGGAAATTGAGAACCAATGATCAACATCCCCACATGTCCCCCCAGCCCTTGGCAACCACCATTCAATTCTGTTTATATGAGTTCAGCTCTTTTAAATTCCACATATAAGTAACACCATATATTATTTGTCTTTGTCTGCTTGACTTTTTTCTCTTAGAATAATACCCTCAAGTTTTATCCATGTTCTTGCAAATGACAGGATTTATTTCCTTAATGGCTGAACAATATATACTTACCTACCTACCTACCAATATACCTATCTAATCTCACATTTTCTGTATCCTTTCATCTGCCAATGAACACTGAGGTTGTATCCATGTTTTGGCCAAAGTCAGTAATGTGGGTGCATAGGTGGAGGGACTAGATGCACATGCACAGCACATGCACAGCTCACACACAGCAGTGGGATTCATCTTTGAGGATCTAGGCTGGCATCTTGCACTCACATAGCAGGTTACTCCCACTGTGTGACTGATAATGGTAGCCTCTGCCCTTCTTCCTTATTCCACACCATCTCTAAATATCTCAGCTTTGCTGGTCTCTGGATGCGGTGAAAATGAAGTCGGTCCTTCATGCACTGCCCCCAAAGCCTGGGAAAGTTGGTTGCTCACCCTATTCTTCCTTTCTGGAGAGGGAAGCTCTTTCCAGCCTGAGTTGCTTCTTAGAACCGAGTTCCTTCCTGGTGCTGAGCAGTACCACCCTAAGAAATGGGATGATACAGGCAATATAAAACTGTTCTTTCTTACCTTTTTATGGAGTTATTCTCAGGTTTTTTGTTCATTGTGTTGCTACAGTTTCTTAGGTAGACTCTAAAGCTCTCCCAGAGCTATATTTGTTTGTAGATAGTTGTCCAATTGATGTTCATTGTAGTGGAACAGTCTGTAATCTCCTATTCTTCCAAGTTTGTGACATCACTCCATATTATGTTTATTGATTTGCATACATTGAACAATCCTTACATCCCAAGGATAAATCACATTAGACCATGGAGGATGACCCTTTTAATGTGCTGCTGAATTTGGTTTGTTAATAGTCCATTGAGAATGTTTGCATCTGTATATATCAGGGATATTGGCCTATAATTTTCTTTTCTGGTAGTATACTTATCTGGATTTGGTATCAGGGTAATGCTGGCCTCACAAAATGAGTTTGGGAGAATTCCTTCCTCTTCAATTTTTTGGAGGCATTTGTGAAGGCTATGTCTCTATTCTTCTCTAAATGTTAGGTAGAATTTACCCATGAAACCATCTGGTCCTGGGTTTTTCTTTGTTGGTAAATTTTGATTAGTAATTCAATCTTTTTACTCATTGGTCTGTTCAGATTTCCTATTTCTTCATGATACAATCTTGGTAGGTTGACTGTTTTTAGTAATACATGCATTTCTTCTAGGTTATCTAATTTGTTGGCATATAATTGTTCCTAGAGTTTCTTATGATCTTTTTGTAGTTGTATGATTTCAGTTGTAATGATTCCTCTTCACTTCTGATTTTGAGTCTTTAATCTTTCTTTTCTTAGTCTAGCTAAAGACTTGTCGATTTTATTTATCTTTTCAAAAATTCAGCTCTCAGTTTCACTGATCTTTTCTATTATTTTTCTTGACTCTATTTCATTTACTTATGCTCTGACCTTCGTAATTTCCTTCCTTCTGCCAACTTTGTACTTAGCTGCCTCTTCTTTTTGTACTTCCTTGAAGTGTAAATTTAGGTTGTTTAACATCTTTTTTTTCTCCTTAATGTGGGCATTAATTGCTATAAACTTCCCCCTAAGAACTGCTTTTGCTGCATAACTGCTGGCATGTTGTGCTGACGTGTTGTCTTTCCATTTTTATGTTAAGATATTTTTTTATTTCCTCTTTTATCTTTGATCCACTGGTTTTTCAGAGGTAAAAGGCTATTTCCATAATCCATGCATTAACAATACCTGATTCAGGACAGATGCAGAAAAGGTGACAGAATTAAAACATATGGAGGAAAAGAAATCAATAGGACTTAATAATGATTTGACACGGGTAAGAAGGAGAAGCCAAATGTGATTATCAAGAATCTTGTTTCTAAGTAGAAGAGCAAGTTGCATAGCAAAAGAATACAGAGCAAGTACAGATTTGGTGTGACAAAAATGGTGCATCCCGAGTTTAGGCACATAAGTTTGATAAACCTCATTGCTCTGGCAGGTGGCTTGCTGTTATTTTGTGAGCTTCTGTAATTGATCTGGGAATTTAGAGCATAGAGGTGATTTGACATTCTGATTGGATATTTCTTTTGTGACCTCAACAGGGGCTTTAAAGTGGTGAACCAAAAACATGACAAAGAACTACCCTAGAGTGCAGCCTTTTTGGAGTCTTGAATAAATGGCTGGTGTGTTCATCAGGGTCTCTCCACTCTACGTCCTCAGCCCTCCAGTCTCTACCATCACTGTTCAACTCATAGAATATTTGTTCAACTCACAGCCCCTGGTAACGGGCCTCGTAGAGTCTTGAAATGTGCAGGACAGCTTACAGTTCATTCATAGATTGGAGGCACCGTTATGCTAGTTTCTAGACTATTCTCTGTGATAATTTGCCCTGAAAATTATGGCTGCCTCAGCAGCCTAAACTGACCTGTTTATCTCCATCCAGTGAAACTACTGTCCTCTGCTTGGGCTCCACTTCCTGGACCAAAGTTTGAGAAGTATCTTCAGGCAAAATGCAAAACAAATGTGAAGCTTATTTTCTAAATTCCCTTTCCATTAAGGATCACAGTCCTATCCAAAATTTTGTTCAATATTTAAAGAAGTTGCTTTATTTATTTTGTCCAGTTTCATACTTCTTAATGGCAGAAGGGCAACCTATTATTCTGTTATGTTCAGAATCCCACAGTATAAAAATTTTAACAGATACTACTTAATTACCCTCCCTAAAAGTTCAACAGGCATTTAGATAATCTGTACAGAGTTTTCAAAATGCAAGAAAAACAAAAAGGATTAAGTTTGTAATTATTTCATTTTAATATTATTTATTATTATAATGTAAAAATATAAATACTTAGTATTATTAAGTTTTTAACTTAAACATTTACTCTGTACCTGTGAAATGCTACAGGATGGAAATGTAAAGAAGAGGTATATTGCAAGGACTTCTCAAAAATACACGTAGTCTACTTGGGAAGGACATATCCACACAAGCAATTTTAAAAAGTGATCAAAGAGGATAGGATATTAAGCAATGCATGGTGGCTGATAAAGAAAGACATGAGATTAAGCTCCAAAATAGAAGATAATGTTTATATGTAATGGGATTAATTTTCCATCATGTCTCATTCCTAGAACATCCTCTACAATCTAAGGATGGAAAAACAGGCTGGATAAAACAGGCTATATTTAAATCCTCTTTGTGTCACTCTTAGGAGTGGGGAGAGCAGGAAAAACATCACACCAGCATTTATCAAAGTCTATTTCACAAACTGCAGGGCATTCCTCATGGAATAGTTTTGAGATATTCACAAAGGACACAGGAATTGTGAAGTCAGTGAGAAATCCTATGATAAAATCTTCTAATTAATGTGTTTTAATGCAGTATTTTACAAATTTGTGAAACAGAAAAAATTATCCAAATATATAAATTAATATGATCTATACTGACATATGATTATTACGGCATTAAAATAATATGAGTAATCTTTGAAACATAGTTTGATAAATCCTGCATTATGTTACTTAGACGTGCTATGAGAGACTATTTAAAGAACAAAGCCTGTGGACACCATGATGCAGCTTTCTCCTGAGTCAAACTGACTAGTGGGGCTACTGAAAGATTCTACATTAAATGGTCTCCAAGACTAGAAAGATAACAAAGCCATTGACCCTGTAACCAGACATCTCAAAAGGAGACACATGAGAACTATGTTTAGGCAGATGGACACACTTTTCACAGAGTAACTTAGAAGTTAGCGTACAACAGAGAAATTGAAGTCAGGGCATATTATTCCAGTATCGAAAATTCAAAGGTCAACAAACAAGAAGACAAATTGCAGTATTCGGGTGAAACAGGGCAGCATGCCTCTTAGTCAGAAATATTATGGAAGGTATATCTGTACTAATGGAAAAGTCAGAAACAGGATGGTGAAAAGATCAGTGTAGTAGCAACATCAGCAGCCCAGTTAGACCTTTTTATTAAGAAGAAAATAGAGTAGAGACTTAAGGAATACAGAAAAGATTGTGATGGGATCCACCATTGAGCTCAAAAAAGATTTCACAGCATATATTACAACCATGAGGTGCAGCAGGGGATGGCTAGCCTGAAGAATAGTAAGAGGTAAAAATAGAGATTTTCCTCTTAAGAACCTGTAGCTCAAAGTTTATTAATCATGAAAAAATTAGTGATTTACTAGAGGAGTCAAACTGGTGTTGATGACATATAGGTATAAATTATTTGCAAACCTATATTGCTTAGCTAATTACCTCATAGGTTATTCTCTCTCATTAATTCATAATTTGTTATTATTCATTGACCACTAATATGTAATTCTGTTGTAATTCACATCTAGGTTGATGTTAAAATGGAAATGTTTAAAATTGGGTAAAGTCCAGTCATGATCTTGGTGCCTGGATAAAAACCAACCTTGACTATGTCTAGGAAATGATAGTTAATCAGGTAACCTGCCTGCATTTACTTTATTAACTGCTAGATATTTGTGTCTCATACTTTACCATCAAAGAAACGTGGTGATGTTGAAATATCTTCAATAAAATATGGGTTTAAAGGCATTTTTCAGGGTGGTAGCCTTGTGCTGAGTTTTGATTTTATAGGTGTAAAATATGATGAACATCTAGTTATACCATTAAAAAACAGATTTGTGTTCTAATTATTAGTGCAATACTCTAAAACAATGATGGGCCAACATGAAAGTTGTCTTTGCATAGAAAAAAGCTACACTTTCCAGGAAACATTTCTTGATCTTTTGCTTTTTGTTGACTTTTTTCCAGTTACACCTGTTATGAAATGGAAAAGGAACTGTTATGCTTGCATTTTTTAAAAATTTCAATCTGGCTAAATGTATCTAAAATATTCACAAAATTAAGCTTTTTCAGTATAAAAAAAAAAACATGGTTTCCTAAATTGTTTACAAGAGTGACTGTATGCCGATGGAGATATTTTGAGCACAAGGTGCAGCAGAATTTTAAATAACTTCCTCTCTCTCCTCATCAGTGTCTATATGATTTCTAATCATTCCTCCACACATCAGCTGTGATGAGAATGAATCCAGGTGTGATGAACGTGATGTTCTTTTTATTCTGAAGGACGTTTATTTTTATTTATGCCATTGTGTTTAGGCTTTTCAAGCAATATTTAGAACAAATAGGCATACAATGCTTCTAAGTTAAACCTTCTGCCAGCTCCATTTCTGGAGTTGGGACAGGATTTCTTCCTGTTTGGATAAAGGTTTCCAACTGGAATAGCATGAGTGAGGCCAGAATACTAATTCTCAAATTGCCCTTCGTCTGCTGTGTTGTAAGGGAATATTTTCTCTGTGGTTCTATCTGAAGTTCTAAAACTCTCTAGAAAAATTGAAAAGAAGAAAATACATATTTCCCAACATCAACTTCTGTTAAAAGAACAACTTTTCAAGCACAGATGTAGATCCATAGATAGAGCTGTTATGGCAAGAGGAACTTTCTGTAATTATAGGTAATCATGCAAACCCCCTTGGAACACAGATTCCATTTCATTTTTTGTTCCTTAGATTACAGAGACTTGGTAAAAGGGGTATTTTCACTTATCAAGCTAACAGCAGATATTCTGAAAAGCTTAGCATATCTTTTATTAAGCATGCATTTGTTCACTAAACAAGTTATTCTTGCTTATTTTCACAAGATAATAATTTTGAAACTCAATCCGTCCACAAGTCTAATGCTTCATATTTGGTGCTGTGCAAATAGGAAGAATAAACAAGAGCTAACTGAAGAAGTAAAGCTGAATGTTAGGAGCCCACTTGATGACACCCAGGAAATGGTTATAGTTGATTGATACTTATTAAAGCTCCATGTTTAAGTCTATTAAGATGCATTTCATTACCTCTGCCATATGCAAATAGGCTTTCAAACTTTCCACAGTAGCAGGATTTATTGTACAGTTCAAAGAATGATTGTATCTGCCTTCTGGGCTTGGTATAGTTTAATTTCATAATATATACACAAACAGGATTTGTTCTTGGAGTAACACTGGGACAATTTCAGAGCTGTAAGTCAGGTGCTTGATGAGCTCCTGAAAATATTTGTTTAGTATTCCGAATAATACATATAATTTACAGTGTTATCCTGAGATAACGAGGAAATGTTATTTAAAATAACAGCTTACTTAGTAAACAGAGGTTCCAGAGGAGATACTACCCAGCTATCACGAGGCACCATACATTCATTTTAGGTAAGCCCATATCTATAACTCATGTCCTGAGAAAATTATGAATATTGTTGTGAATTGGCTGACATTCTGCTCAAATAAGATTTCTCTAGCAGCTACAAAAATGAAAAAGAATTAATTGCTTTAAAAATGATTTATTGCATTGATAAAAATTACATTTTACTTGAAGGGAAGCCAGGGGGGGAAAAAACCTCTTAAAGGCCACCAGCAAGGTATAATCAAAATATGTTTGAAATAATTATAATGTAAACCATTCAAAATATGTCCACTTTCATCAAAGGTTAGATTATACAGAGATATTACTTACACATATCAATATTCACATGAATTTTTAAACCTTAATTTTTTAATTTAATTTATTCTTTCCCATGAAGGATGAGGTAAACCTAAATATCTGATACACTTTATTTCAACAGTTAACTTTGAAATTTAGGCAGCTGGATTATTGGTTCTTCTATTATAAAAAAAAAAAAATTATTAGGGGCGCCTGGGTGGCTCAGTCGGTTAAGCGTCTGACTTCAGCTCAGGTCATGATCTCCAGATTTGTGAGTTCGAGCCCTGCATCGGGCTCTGTGCTGACAGCTCAGAGCCTGGAGCCTGCTTCAGATTCTGTGTCTCCCCTTTTCTCTGACCCTCCTATGCTCATGCTCTGTCTCTCTGTTTCTCAATAATAAATAAACGTTAATTTTTTTAAATAAATAAATAAAATTAAAAATTCATTAATTATCAAATCTACATTTCCTGTATTTTCTGATCACCCAGGTCTTTAATTAAATTATAACATTTCAAAATATAATTTCAGTTAGTTGTTAATCTAGTTGCTTTTGAGGTACCTGTGACCAAGATAATTAAACATGAAAACATATTATTCTACACACAAAATAGGCATACGTATATGTATTTATGTACACATCTAGAAATTCCAAAATAAATATATACTAAATATAGTAGTTAAAATAATCACAATGAATACAGATATTCTTCTACCTACATATCTACCTTAGAGCAATGTTTGGTGGAGTCTTGTAGCTATGAGAACGAAGACCTAACTCCTTTCATTATTAAATTTCTATTTCCTCATCATTGTTTTAGTGAATCATTTTTTATGCCTAGTCTTGTAATATGAGAGTGGTAGTGAGATTTGAATATAATAAAATTAAACTAGATAACTTTAAGGAAAAACAAAATTTGAAAAATTTCAAAAAACATGCTCTGCTAATTAAGGCATGATTTTAAATAAATGTTTTCAG
This sequence comes from Panthera uncia, assembly GCF_023721935.1. Classification (NCBI taxonomy): domain Eukaryota; kingdom Metazoa; phylum Chordata; class Mammalia; order Carnivora; family Felidae; genus Panthera; species Panthera uncia. The sequence goes on from NC_064810.1 coordinate 33,516,795, forward strand.
TTATAATTGATTGTTCATAGTATTAAATATATTAAAAATATATGACTACTTTAAATTCCCCCCCAAAGATTAAAGTTTATTTCTCCATTTCGAGCTTTGTACCTACATCAATTTTATTTACTTTACAAGAAAATCAAAACTTATTCCAAGTTTTGTTTTTTATTTATCATTTAGATGTGTCATCATTAAATAAATATATTTCAAAATATATTTCTCTTTCATCCACTTTGGAGCCTGTCAAGGCCTACTGGGAACAGGACCCTTAAAATGAGCGGTCCAAGGCCATTTTTGCTGGCTATAAGCAGGGTCTCTGGAGCCCGAGGAAGCACATGGCTCTTCTTAAAATTGAAGACGCTCATGCTCGAGATGAAGCTGAATTCTATTTAGGCAAGAGACGTGCTTATGTGTACAAAGCAAGGAACAACACAGTGACTCCTGGTGGCAAACCAAACAAATTCAGAATAACCTGGGGAAAAGTAACTCATGCTCATGGAAACAGTGGCAGGGTTCATGCCAAATTCCAAAGCAACTTTCCTGCTAAAGCCATTGGCCACAGAATCCAGGTATGCTGTACCCCTCACTGAAAATAAATAAATAAATGTGTACATTAAAATAAACAATACAGAAAATGAATGAGGGAATTAAATTAAAGCGAATAAAGAATATAATAAATATAAGTATCAATAAGAGATATTTGTACAGTGCTAAAGTTTTCTTTTTTTTTTTTAATTTTTTTAATGTTTATTTATTTTTGAGAGAGAGAGACACATAGTGCAAGTGGAAAGAGAGGAAGACACAGAATCTGAAGCAGGCTCCAGGCTCTGAGCTGTCAGCACAGAGCCAGACGCGGGGCTCAAACCCACGAACTGTGAGATCATGACCTGAGCTGAAGTCGGACACTTAACCAACTGAGCCACCCAGGCACCCCTAGCTAAAGTTTTCTTAAACATGCACACACACCTACACACGTGTGCACACACACACACACACACACGACCAAATGACAGTCCAATGTCCTTTCTATGAGCTCTAGGTAAATACCTCCCTCACATCAAGGAAGAAAGACCATTTTACTTCATAGTGCTTCTAGCAAGAGCTGAAAACTGAACTAGATAACCTCCATCTGCCCCCTTAGATGGCCCCATTCTCTCCATTTCTACTATCATTGACCACCATCAATTAGACTACTCCCATATCTGCCATCACATGTGCACATCTCTCATCACCATCTACGATATTCAGTGGAAAGATTAAAACGTATTTTCCAAGGCCACCTGAGTGGCTTAGCCGATTAAGCCTCTGACTTGATTTTGGCCCAGGTCATGATCTCACGGATGGTCATGAGATGGACGCCCGCACACATCTGGATTGATTTTCTCTTCCTCTGCCTCTGCCTCTCTTCCCTGAGCACACATGCTCTCACTCACTCTCACTCTCTCAACATTAAAATAAAAAGTATTTTCTAGGGGCACCTGAGTGACTCAGTTGGTTAAGCATCCGACTTGGGCTCAGGTCACAATCTCACGGTTTATGAGTTTGAACCCCGTTGCTGGGCTCTATACTGACAGCTCAGAGCCTGGAGCCTGCTTCCAATTCTGTGTCTCCCCCTCTCTCTCCCTGCCCCTCCCCTGCTCATGCTCTGTCTCTCTCTGTCTCAAAAATAAATAAGCATTAAAAAAAATGTTAAGTATTTTCTGTAAGAGAATATCCCTTGCATATCAGTATTTGTCTGTTCCACTTGTATCTCTTCTATATAGAATGATAGGCAGACAAGACAGAGGAAGGCTCAAATCTTTTTAGTTCCCAATCTTGCCTCAGGCTTTTAACATTCTGGAAGCAATAGGAAAGAATGGCTAAATCTCACCTCCAACATGCTTTAATCTCTAAATGATCACAGGCAAATAAATGTTTTATCCTAATTAACACTAGTTAATATTTGAATTTTATTTTCAATCTTTGAATATTATTTCAAAGATTTGAAAATTGTTGCAATTTTTGAGTTTCTTCATTGACAAAGTAAAAAAAGTCATTAGTTCATCCAGTGCATGGCAGGCATTCTCTACATCCTAGATATGTGACAGAGAACACTCGAGAAGATCCCTGCTCTTCTCCAGCTGTATTCTCATGGGGTCAGAGGGCAGATAATATAAGAAAATTAATAAACAAGATAATTTTAGCCTCCTTAGCCTCAATTTACCCAATGTAAAATTACTCATCCATTCACCTATTCATGAAATATTTATTGAGAGTTTATCATGTGCTGAGCACTGCTCCATTAGTTGTAAATAAACACAAAATATCCAGTCCTCATGTATTTGCATTCTAATGCCATAGATAATAGCTTAAATAGCAGGTAAAACATATAATGTGGTAAATGCTAATTTGTACCATACAGAGAAATAACCAAGGACAGTACAGAAGGAAGGCCAGGACAATGGAGGTAAAGATTTCAGGTTCTAATAAATCTGGGTAATCAAAGGGATGCCTCAGTAGCCCAGTCAGGTTAAGTGGGTTAAGGTCCAATTCTTGATTTTGGCTCACGTCATGATCTCATGGCTCCTAAGATTGAGCCCCGCCTGGGGCTCTGCACAGAGAGTGTGGAGCCTATTTGGAATTCTCTCTCTCCATCTCTCTCTGCCCTTCTTCTATTCATGCATGTGGGCTTTCTCTCTCAAAATAAATAAATAAATAAACAAACGTTTTTTAAAATGTGGTAGTCAAGGAATTACTTTCTGTGAGTGTATTAGGTGGGCAAAATTCTGAAGGAGGTAAGGAAACAAGGCCTGAAAAATCACCTGAGGTCAAAGCATTATGGATCCCTGGTTTGTTAAGAGTAGTAAGAAACCACCTGACTACATGGAGTAACCAAGGGAAATCACATTAGGGAAAGAGGAAAGAGAAGGACATGGGTGGAAGAGAGTAAACCTAATGGTTTAGAACTTTGTAGACCATTCTAAAGACTTTGACTTTTAATCTGAGTGAAGACAAAAGCCAATGAAACATTCTAAAAAGACAGATTTCATATACTCTCACACATTTTAATAGGGAAGAGGAAGGAAAACAAATTAGGATGCTATCACAATTACCTGGATGAGAGACAAGCATGAGACATTGCTGGCATTTCACCAACACTGCAGCGGTAGGGGCGGTAAAGAGTTGTTGTATTTGGAAGGTAGTCAATGGGATTCACTGGTTATTAGATTTGGGGAATGAGAGAAAATGAAGAAATGAGGATAACCTTAAGATTATTTGCCTGAGCCCCAGAAAGAAGGGAGTTGCCATTAATGAAGATGGAGAATCAGGCATGAACCAGTTTTGGAGAAAAGATAAGAGTTCTCATGTCGGGATGAGCACTGGGTGTTGTATGGAAACAAATGTGACAATAAATTATATTTAAAAAAAAAGAGTTCCCTTATGGGCATATAGTTTAAGATATTAAATATGCATCTAGGACATCTAAGTATGGAGATGAATATAGAAATTTGAAGCTCAGGAGAGAGCTCCAGGTTGGAGGTATACATCTGAAAATCACATTTAAAATCACAAGAGTGGATGAAAAGGTACGACAGTCACATTGCAATACACCTCGTGGTGTTGCTAAAGAGAATATTCTCAGACCTTTGCACTTTACCTAACACAAGTTTGGCCTTTAATATATGTTAGCTATTACTATTATTTAGGATTCTGCTTTATATGCAACTACTTTTTATCCATAACTGTCGTAACACTCAGTAACTACCAGAAGCCATGGTGCCAAGCCTAATTAAAGTGTGCTACCACTTGTATTTGAGGTAATATACCATAGATAACACAAGTCTCAAAAACAGGTGAAAATAAAAGGCTTTCCTAGGATGGCATGAAGGTGAAACACTATACTCGACAGCAGTTTCATGGATATTCAGCTCTGCAGCATCTCTTCCTCATAACCATTAAGTAGATGTGCATGCCAGGTTGACATGCCCTCCAAAAAATAGGTTTATATTGCTCTGTGGTCATTCAGAATCAAACTCAGAAGCAAGTTAATTGGCATGTGAAAGACATGAAAAATTTAATTTGGCCATATTCCATAAGGGAATTAAATATAATGACTATCAAAAAATAGGGGCACCTTAGTGGCCCAGTTGGTTGACCCACTTGATTTCGGCTGAGGTCATCATCTCAGAGGATGGAGCCCCACGATGGGCTCCACAATGAACATGGAGCCTGCTTACGATTCTCTTTCTGCCTCCCCTCCCCGGCTCCCTCTCTCTCTAAAATAAAAAAGTAAACACCTAAAACTTCAAAATAAGTAAATAAATACTACCAGAAAATAGAGAAAATGTGTTGGGGAATGTTCCATTACCTTTCTTTGCTTATGTTTCTCACTTGAGGACTTTTCGTTTAATTAGCAGGGATAAGGCATACTCAAGCATTTTCCAGTTATTTCAAAATATAACTATTTTTAAGATTGTCTTGAATCATAACCTTATTGTACTATAATAAAAAAAAGAGGCGCTATTAAAGAGTAACAAGTGTTCTCACAACCACGTTGCATTGATCTGTAAAAATGGGCTTTATGAGTAGCAAGAGATTAAGAGTGATTTAAGTTCCATTCCCAAGAAAACACTAATAAAATCTGTGGTAACATTTACTGGTCTCTGCATGTTTTTCCTTTATGTTTCAACCAAATTTGGCAAAGCAGGTTTTCACACTCAAAATTTTTAAGTCAGTATCAGTTGTGGTTTTCTTATTTTTCTCATGTGAATCACCATTAAATCAGAGAGCAAAATGAAAATCAGTATTCTCTTGATCAATCCTTATGCTTCCATACAAGTTCCAAGACACAAAGCATAGACACTGAAGTGAGCAATCAGGAGCAAACCCTTATGGGCCATTGTTCTATAAGCATTCTTGCACTTATGTTTGTCAGTTAACAAACATAACTAAGAGTATTAAATGTTAAGACACGTGTTACACAGGCACCTACACCTTCACAGACATTGAAAAGCTGCATCTGTTATGTCACCTAGTGGGTAAAAAGAAAATAGCAAGACTACTCCCTGTGTAATTGGGGGCAGCCAAATCAGATCTTATTTTTTTTGAGTTTACAGTACCTGACTAGACAGTCTGCAGAAGCAACTGGATAGTGGATATAGTAGTTTCTAATCTTAGGAGAAGGAGGTCATTATTCAAACATAAATTAATCTCCAGCATTGAGACAGAGAAAAAGAATCGGGTGATTCGACTAAAGCCGGTTTTTATGTTCTTTGTAAAAGCCAATCCAAGTCCTGTTCAAAGAGAAATGTGGCGCACGTGCTAATGGAAGATATCGTGCAAGAGCTACTTCTAATTTTATTTCTATATGAGTTGACCCAATGAGAATATCTTTTCTTCTTAACTAAAAATTTTAAGTTGATTTAAGTTGATTTAACTTCATTTATTTTGAATATGTGAAACATTAATGTGAATATCTTTTTTTTTTTTTACTTTCATCAAGAGTTATTATTTCCCTAAGAAATCAGGAAGTAAAGCTAGATCCTAATATAGCAAAATCGTGTACAGGCATGTGTTTTAGGGGGTTCAAAAACCAGCTTGTAAGGCAATTTGTAGATTGTTCAAAAATCCATTTACTCTCAGGAACAAATGTGATTAAAATATTTTGCCATAGAGAAAAGAAGGTGGCTAATCAATGTCAAAAATACATTTAATTGATAGTCATAACTTTAAACCCCAATGCTTAACTATTGGTTAAGGATTTATATTCATACTGAGGACATTTTAATAGCACTTGGCTCTCCAAATTCTGAACTCTATGCTTTCCTAACAGAAAATACATGTGACCCAGATATGAAGCTTACAACTTGCATAGCACAATCCTCAGAACTGACAGATACATCATGCAGTTTTTTTTTTCTTTTTATATAAAGAAAGATTAGCTGTTGTAGGAAAATTTTACTTACTGGAGAGACAACCAGAAAATTAAAGAAAGAAAGCTCACATATTCCCACAGTGCCAACAGGAAAAAGATGCACATATTCTAATCAATTTGTATGAATTTTTTTTCTTCACCTTGCTGATGAATAGTTATGCAACTGAGAAGCAGACACGAAATCTGTCAACAATTTTAACATGATTAGTTAAGGAGAATTGCTGCTAGTTCCTCTTACGCTGATCTGAAGCATTAATATAGTTAGCTTGGGCAAGCTTGTCAACCAGGTCATCTGCCTTAGGCATGAACCTGGCATACAGCATTTGTGATAATCCTTTGCTCGATTCCAACTGTCAAGCGACTCTAATGCTATTTTTCTTAGGTGTCAGTGTAATTGCCCCTGACTGAAAAGTGACTTAGTTTCTTGTTGTTCCACATATCTGTGGCTTCTTGCCCCAGGGACTTGTCCCAGGCTTCACTCATGTAATGTTCCATTAGCTATGGTTAACCAGGAGTAGACTTAAATAGCCTGAATATATTTTCCTAAAATGGGAAAAATAAAAGAACTGAATTTCAATTAGTCAAAGTTTTTTTCAGGTGGGTGGGTATGGATGTGGGCTGTTGTACACATGTATATGTTTCTTCCCTCCATCATTATTGATAAAAATAGGCAAATGATAGTAATAGGTATGTCAATATTATCATGAGCTCTGGATCATCCATAGGCCAACAATAAAACTTCTGTTTCTCAATACCAAATAAAGCTTAACAGATGCTGACTGCTATAAACATGAATCAAAAATTAATGTTAAGGCAATAATTTGGAAACATTAAAATACTACATTTACAAAGATATTGATCGTGGCATTTTTATAAAAATAATGAATAGAAAATAATTATATAGGACCTGTTAAGTATTTAAAATATGAGAAAGGTCTAAACTTATTTCAACAGGAAAATGTTCACGATATATTATTAAGTGAATAAGCAAATTAAAAAAAACTATTAATATGATTTTGTCCAGAGAAGGAAGGGTAAATATTCATAAGTGTGTATGTAAACACAGAAAACTATCTTAAGGATATACTCCAAAATGTTAGTGGTTGTTATTCCTTGATAAAAGGAATTTACATAATTTTTTATTCTTTCTTTATTACATGTTATATTGACAAAATTGTGGTATATCTATACAATGAAATACTACTAACAGTAAAAAGGAACTAATAATACTGGTTCTTTCTACAAAACATGTGAAATTCAAATGCTGTACTGTTCATTTTATGGTTTTGATAATTAAACTATGGCATGTAAGCTGTTAACATTAATGAAAGCTATGCCAATGCTACACTATTTTGCACTTTTCTAGAAGTCTAAAATTATTTCAAAATAAATTTTAAGTAATAATCGTGCTGAATGAAAACCTCCAGACAAAACAAGAATTATGCAACGTGATTCTATTCATGTGAACCTTCTAGAAAAGTAAAATCTACAGCAACAGAAGCAGATAAGTGGTTGGTTTGAGACAGATGGGAGCAGAAATTAACTCCAAAGAGGCATAAAATAATTTTTTAGATGTGATACAAGTACTCTAAAGTTAAATTGTCATGACCTTTCCATGACTGTATATATATTATCAAAACTGATCAAACTGTATACTTAGAATGGGTGTATTTTATGAAATATATATTATATTCAATAAATATATTAACAAAAAACAATATATAGATATATTCATACACATATGCAAAGATGTATATACAAAGAATTTCACTGTAGGAAGGTCATAAGAAAAAGAAAAAAAAAACTTGATGATACCAAAATATCCAAATGAAAGTCATGCTTCATTCATACAGTTGGACACTGCATGTCTAGACATTCAAGAGAGAAAAAGAGCATATGCATATACTGAAATGGAAATATTTCTAAGATGCATTATGTAACAAAATGCAAACTATATATGTGTGTATATATGTCTGTGTGTGTATGTATCATACACACATACACACACACACACACACACACACACACACACACACACACAGTAAGGAACACTTTAAAAAGGGGGGAAATAACCATAATCTGTATCTTTTTCCATGAATATTGTAGGGAAGGAAGAAATTCTCTCTACCTTCCCAGGTTCTGTAGTTGGACCTGAAAAGTAAACTGACATAAGACAGCTTAATAGGAGAAAACATATACATCTTATTTAATATTTTTATGTGCATGTGGGAGTCTTCAAAAGAAAATGAAAATCTGAAGGAGCCATTAGGTCCAAAAAAGCTAATATGCCTTTTGATTATGAGAATGTGACTTGGGCCAGGAGCAGTAAATTGTGGGACAGTCACAAGGAAATATAAGGGGGGCAAGACAAAGGTTATTTTAGTAGGTTTGTTTGTACAGATCCATTTTGGTGTCAACTCTCAGTCCCTGGTGATAAGAATGTTCTCTTTCTGGTACAAAGAGGGCACCTTTCTCATGGGAAATTTCATGACCTGCTTTTAGGCAAAAAGGCAGAGGTCAGACAGTTCTTCATGCATCTGCTGTTTCTCTAGTGCCTTCACCTCAAAATAATCAATATGCCAAAGGGCATATTGTGGGGTGGCATGTTCTGAACCTCTTCAGTATAAAAATATCTGAAAAGCACAGAAAAAAATTACCAGTAGGACTAGGAATGGAGAATTTATTTCTTCCAATTTAAACTCATTTTTAATTTTAATCACATACATATACACACACAAAAAAAGCTAATTATCATTCTCCAGTATTTTTTCCCCTTCTGACTACTCTTTGCCAACTTTTATTAAGGTTTATAGGAGGCTGGCTAGGAATTACATTTTCCATCCTCTCTTGCAACAAAGTTGGATCATGTGGCTAAGTTTCTGCAATGAAAAGAGCAGAAATCAGACATCCAATTACCTGGGCATTTCCTTATAATAAAATTGCTTGCTTTGTATCCTGTTTTGGTTTTTTTTCCCCTTCCAACAGGCTGTGGGATGGACATTAGCCAGGTTGGGCCATGCAGATGAGGAGAGCACCTCGGTGATAGCGCATTGTGAAGCTGAATTGAGCACAATGGAGCCGAGCTATCTGCTTTTTATCTTCTTCCTTCTTTGAAATTGTTCTCTGAGGGAGAAATAAATATCTGCCTTTTATACGTTCCTGCATTTTGAAATATTTTCACAGCAGCTTGGCCTATCCCCTAACAAAGACAGCATATATTCTGCTTTAAATACAGTTTAAATTTTAAAATTCAAGATCAAGGAAACAAGTATATTTTAAACTATGGTAATCAAAGTGTCTGTTCTATTAATTATTTGGCCAATACACATATTTCAATAGTATTCAAAACTCCCTTTTTGAATGGCATAGTAACTTAGCAATTGACTTTTCTTACTCTTATACTTCAGCTCCCAAATTGTTCCTACTATAATTATGCCCAGAAAAAAAAAAAATGACGCATTGTTATGTCTAAAGACAAAGGCTAGTTCTTTTCATTTCATTTCAGAGATTTTTCTGATATTCACTTTTCTTCATTTTCCTAGACAGTCCTCTCACAGGACTATACTTCATTTTGACAGCTATGATATTGTCACTTGTTTACTCCTCATCAGATAATAGACTTTGGTATCTGATTAGCTTTACTCTATTCTCAAAAGAAAAATGACATCCCCAGGCTAACATATCTTACTGATAGCTGTCAGTAAAATAACCTTTGGCACCTTCCCAATACTGTCCAAACAACTTCCACAAAACATACTGCAAACAAGACGAGCTGGATTCAAAAGTGGCATTCATAATTTGGAAAAAAGTTCCCAATAATGACAGTCTACAAACCTATAAAATTCTTAATTTGCAGGAAAATTGGTTGGCTTGTGAGTTAACTTAATAATCAGGCAATACGCAGTTCTCATACCTTGTGTCACTATCAAAATTATTAGTAGGGTGCCCTTTACTCCCATGCAACTCCTCTGAAAGACAAAATAGTTTCTATCTGAAACTCCTTTGTACAGTGATTTCAGAGCTTTCCACATCAACATTTAGAAACAAAGAATTGACTGCTTCTAAAACTCAAAATTCTGTAAAGAGACCATGCTATGATTAATCTTATAATGTGTTTATTTATAGAAGGGCTTACATCTAAAAGTCAATTTTTCCTGACAGCATTTATGTGAACCATTGCTACCCTTATTTTTTCATCAATTTTACCATTAACATACATAACCATGACAACTTTTTCCATTTATTTAAAAAGAAAGAAACAAGAAACCTTACATCAGGGTTCTGGTAGAGGAAGTTGAGTCCCTTTATTCTTGAATGATACCACCCCGTCTCTACAATTCATTTAGACTTTTTGAGGTTATTGGTATTGAGTTTATTTTGGAACTCTAATAAGTAATTAAAAAATGTTTTGGCAAAAAAGATCCTCCAAAGAAAGGCAAAGCCTAGTAAGCGTTATGTAATGATGAAAAATAGATGAAGGCTATTGCACAAGCCTAAGCTTAGATGGTACCCAGAACCAAGGTATGGCCCTTTGGAGATGAGAAGGAAGGTGCAGATGAGAGAAATGTTAAGAAATAAAATCCATAATGATGGATGACTTACTAACTATAGGTCAATGAAATTTGAAAGAGGTGAAGGAAGGCTATAAGTCCTTAACTTTGGCAAGCTTAGATGATGGGGGAAATGTAAAATAATTGAACTAAATTCAAAGTAAAATAGGGTAGACACAGCAGGACTGATACAGTAGTTCAATAAACTTGGAAATACGGTCAATCATAATAGATACCAAACTCTAGGTTTGATTTGCTTGGAATCATGCTTGTAGAAGTCACTTCAAAAACATTGACTTTGATACACGCTTTTTTTTCTCTGTTATAATGAATTATTGCAGAAAAGGGTGGGGAGGGGAATAGGCATTAAACATCAATTGTAAAATCTATCTCTTAAGAAAATTGCAATTCAACAAATATTTGTCTGAACATTTAGTGCTGGACTTTTCCTCAAAGGGAAATTATAATTATTCAAGAACACTAATATAATTAAGACAATTATTAGACAAAAAGTAACAGCATTGAACCACTGCTTTCTAAAAAAGGTTAGATCACTTTTATTCAGAGAGATACAGAGAAAAACAATTGGAGGAGATAGCATTTGTGACAAAGATTATGACACTGCCTCTAGCCATTGAAATGTTTATTACTGATTTGTGAAAACATAAGTACAGAGATTCAAAGGGTTTAGACACTTTTATAGCCATTTGAAAATGTGTTTTGAATATAATGATAACAAATTAAGGCTTGTATTTGATAAGCCTTTTATATCATATGCCTAGCAATTAATCTTTTTATATTACAATTTGGGAATGTGACTGAATAGGAACTTTCAAAACAACTGGCCCTTTACCACAGAGAGGTTGAGAAGCACTGTATCAAAGGATGGATAAAATTTCTACATCAACATGGAAGGCGGTCCAAAGTTTTTGCAAAGCAAAGCATTGCACCTGCTCTAGGATCAGGAAGTGGTCTAGTTTCATTGAAGTATAGTGTATATAAAGGTTTAAAGGTAGAAATGTTGTATATTAGCTTTAAGTTAGAACTCTAAAAAGTCTTGAATGCTACAGTTTAATTAAAGAGACTTTTCCTGAACTTCAGGCAAGAAAGGTTTAACATACAAAATGAAACCATCACATAGATAACAGGCTAGTTCTAGTTGTTTCTTGTAGAGATACAATTCTTTTGTTTTAATGTTTATATATTTTGAGAGAGAGGGAGAGGCAGAGAGAGGGAGGGAGAGAGTCCCAAGCAGACTCCTCTGCACTGTCCACACAGAGCCCAATGCAGGACTCGATCCCAGGAACAGTGAGATCATGACCTGAACTGAAACCAAGAGTTGGACGCTTTAATGACTGAGCCACCCAAGCACCCCTGTAGAGATACAGTTCTAACTAATAATCTCCCCTTTGTATCCCCTCACTTTCTCATCACATATCTATACAAAGCCAGAAGGAAAGACCAATGTCAAGTAGTATGTTATATTATATTCTGGTATATTTCCTTACATAGCCAATAATTTCTAAAAATGTATTAACTTCAAAGCCAGATTTCATCAAACATCTCAAAAAATGTGGTATTGAATAGTCACCCAGGTTTCATTGTGGTTTATTAAGAGACACTATATTTGATAAGTGGGAGGTGGGAAATACCAAGAGAAAAGGAGAAAAGGTTTTAGGGGAAGCCAGTTTCCCAAATACTTATGGCATAAATTGAAGCCCTCAACATAATTTTCATTAAAGGGAATACTTTGGTAAGATAGGAACTTCAAAATTGTGATCTACGATGCTTTAGCTGAATTCAGGCCTTTCCTTGGCTCTTAGTCAGAAATAGCTATTGGAGGATATGTAAGCTACAATGAAGCAGACATATTCTAAAGATCCAAGTCAACGATCTCCTAAATTCATCTGTTCTTCTTTTGTTCTAAGTAGTACAATATTCATAATAGTGAAGTTGCATCACAGGATGCAAATGGAGGACTTGACTAGAAGCAATTGTGGAGTTTCTTGTCGAAGTTACTCCTTACATCCTAAAGGACTAAATGAAGAAACAATCTGGTCCTGTATCTTGGCTACCCAGTGGTTTCAATCTCCAAATCTATGTGCTCAGTCTAAAATGACTTTAAAAGAAATGGAGCACAGACATGATTTTGAGCCAGTACAAAAACAAACAGCAAAAGAAAACCAAGCTTCCATTTATTGAATGCTCATTTGATTACGCATTAAGATCAGATTGATGCTAAACATAAGACAACTGCAATATGTCATTTTTCTATTAAAGGCAGCTTGATAGCTTTGTTCCATTAATAGGCATGTGGCATTTTCAAGTCACCCTCCAGAGTTATCTATTGTTCATTTTGTCTCATGGGGTAGAGTGGTTGTAGTTCCTTTTAGAGAACAACATTTTAAATCACATAGGTCTCCTCGGTATTATCTTTTTAAAAAAAATCCCCTGAATTGATGCTAATGAAGAATATATTTTTTAGATTAATATCATAACTCATATAGAAATAGAAAATGAATATGTGCCAAATGTTTTATTAAGTCATTAATTAATGAGAGTACTATAAGATGTTACCGCTGGTTCAAAGAAGAATTCAAACAAATCACACATATACAGGCAATCAAGAATAATGAAATAAATCTGCAAATAGAAATAAATCTGATAAATATGTACAGGGCAATAATCAGTTGTGTTTTACTAGACCAAACTCATTTTCATTTTTATGGGTAAGAATTATTTGCCTTATTAACTAGCTCAAAAATGATGAATGGAGAAGGACCACACAAAAGCAGATAACCAGGAAAAGTGTACTATGTAGGACACTCAGTAATTTTTGTGTTTTGTCCATTTTGATGCCTTTGGCAAAATTTCCCTACAGTCCTGTCAACTAAAACCTTCTATTTTTGCATGTTGTATTTTATTGATTTTGTTACATATTATTTCCCCAATTCGTCTTTAAGTAAAAAGAGGAGACAGTCAAGCTTCCTAAACAGCGGCGTTTCAAATCAACTGCTCTCCAAAACATTTGATTGCCAGGCATTTGAGAAAGGGATGCATTAGGTCACCGTGTTTTCAGTGTCTGACATGGCGGTGCTTGTAAGTAGCCATGTATTGTTTGTGCAGGTTTCCTCCAATTCTTCACATGGAAAATTCATTTGTTTTTAATCCACGACCTGGCACGTAAAAGATTATGTTTGTTGCAGAAAATCTGCTCGGCAGTATGTGGTGTAGAAGAAAGATACGGGGGACGCTTTGTTCTACCACAGCAGTAGAGTGTAGAGTAAGCATATAGCTTCTCAAATTAGTAAGTGGGAGCGTCAGCAAGCAGTGGGATGTTTAACCAGCAAATGGCTACTGCGGAGGCGGCCTATACCTTACTATGGCTACTGTACTTAACACTGTCAACTGAAAGCCCTGACTGAACACAGCTGCGGGTTGATTGGTGCCCTCTGAATAGAAGCTAGTAGTTTCCAGAAAGGCCCTATTAGGCAGGCATCAATGCTTCCTGGAAACTTGAAAGGGCTATCACAAGCCTGAGGGGCTTTCTAGTTTACTCCTCTGAGCCATGTTGGTTGATTAAGTTTGAGGGTCTTGTGTGAAGTGCTTTGGGAGAGTCCGCACGCACTGTGAGACTGGCAACACAATACGTCTTTTTCTGATTAACTTCCCCAGGGCTCTCAACTCAAAACCTCGCACTTGCACGCATTGCACTTAAAATTTTACAAAAGCCAGAACCCCTGAGGTCTCATTGGCTTCCACTCAAATTTGCCTTTGCTGCCAAAAATTTATCTTCTTTAACAGAGGCCTATATCCTCTCCACTATCTCCCCTTCAGAAAATTGTCCAGCTGTGGATTACACCTCATACGCTAGCCCTGTGATAGCCAAGATAAATCTGACTCTGTGCATACAATCATTCTGATTCAAATAATTACATGCTTGGCTTAATAGTGGGTGCCAGCCACAAATGTGATAATTTCTTCTTCCCGCAGCCTCACACAAAGAAGTAATTTGTTCCATGCCCCCAGCAACAGGTGAATGGCACAAAACATGAGCATTGCGTGCATAGAGAGAAAGGCGCATTTTATGGATAAAATGGGTGACAGAGAAATGATCCATGTGCACAATTACTAAATTTGCATTAATCATTTTGGGATGGATGCTCTCATTGTATGAGTCTTGGGAAATTTGGCAGAATAAAGCTGTTGCCTAGAGGACAAAAATAGCTTTATTCTTGCCGTCATAAGCCTGAGCACTGGGGGATTCAATTCCCTTGCCAACTTTTTGAAACTCCAGCCCGAGGCACTAGAGTGTCACTTAAAGCCCTCCACTTCTTAATCAAATTCTCAGTTTTCCTTTTTCCAATACTTGGGTTTTATTTGCTCTCAAATAACAATACCAAATAAGATTGGCTTTCTCTTGGCACTTATGTGCCATTCCTACACTGGTCTGAGACAATTAAAGGATTCCACAGGTAAAGAAAGTGAAATACAGCTATTAGTATATTTAAAGGAAAAAAAAAAGATTTTAGGCTTCTCACAAACTGTTCATTCTAGTTTATAAATTGGCAGGAAGAAATGGTCACTCACTTAAGTGTCACGGAAACCAGTGGTTAAGCCACAGGTGAAAATGAAAGTAAATCTATGCCAGGAAGCATGTACACAGAAAGCTATACATCTCCAGCTGTGCTACAACTGCAGATGCACATTGGAAGGCTTGGAGGAAAACAAATTAAAACATAATAGATGGTGAAATAGGGAACTGATCGGTATTCATATACTGATATTATTGGGAGCATAAGGCAAGCTGAAGGCCAAGCACAAGCTAATAACAGCCTCCTCCCCAGGTGGGATATGTGTGACCCTCCCCAGGCACTCCTGGCTGCCCAAGAACAAAGGAAAGGAAAGAAAACAAATGGTTAACCACAGAGATCACAGTCATGCAGGACATAGGTCTCCACCGGTTTACAAATATGTTGGTATATTACAAGAAAAAGGCAATCTTACCAGTAGCCTAATCTCCAAAAATCTATAGACTCCTGGAACCCCAACATCACCCTGCCCTCCATAGTGATGTGGGGAACAAAAGCAAGAAGGAAATGGCAGGTGAAATTAAATTTCTTTATAACCTGCAGCCCATTGACAAATACTTGAGGCAGAGAGAGTATAACATTTCTCCAAGAACCCCCTAGTGTCTTAATGTTAATGCTTTGCTAGGGGGAAAAACAACCTTAGTTTGACAACAGCTAAGCCTCCAGTATCCTGTGGTCTTCTTTAGCATATGAAGATCCCTTTGGAAACTTCCTCTTGTCTTTACCTCCCCCAACTCCATAGTATATAATCGGTCACTCTTTACAATCCCAATGCAGCTCTTTCTGCCCAGGAATCCTATCCCTGGGCTTTAAGAAAAGCAAATAAAATCACCTTTTTTTACCAAACATATCTCAGGAATTCTTTCTTGGCCATAAGCTCCAAACCCTGACCATTCCAAAACTCCATCAATATGAATGGAGGTTATATGGTTAATGTTTTTGTTCTATTAATTATACTTACATTCTAGATCTTCATTTACCTGGGGAACAGTTCCTTCTATGCCCAGAAACTCAGACTGTCACTCTAGAACAGCTACTTCTCCATCATTCCCACAAACTCTAAAAGCCTCTTCATGCCTCATCATGACTACCCTCCCCCAACAACCCCTTTAAGATTTCTCTAGTCTCTACCTCCTGTATCTACGTGTATCATCTTTGTGCATGATCACTGCTATAAATCATTTGACTGGATCCTATTCTTGTTCCGGAGGTGTGCTCCTTAAACAAGCATTTTAAACTAATCTCTGCTACCGAGGCCACCCTCACTTGCAAAATGGACATTCCTTTTCTTTTGTTCTGTCTGCAGATGATATCTGAACTAAGTCAGAGGAAGGGGAGTATACCTACAGCATCTGTTATCTCTTCAAACTCCAGTGTATTTCTATCTATATCATTCCCATCTTTCAATTTTTTTTTCTCTCCACAAAGCTTGCCAAGATAAGCAACACGCCCTGATGGCAAGAGATGGAAAATGTGGAAATGCTAATATTTCACAGGACATATTGGACTACTAGCCATCTGTGGTAGGCAGAATAGTGATCCCAAATCAACCTAACTGTCAAAGCCGATGCCCACAGATAAGCCCCACTATCAGTAAAGCAGCCTACCCACCCAGA
The DNA here is from genome assembly GCF_023721935.1 of Panthera uncia. Taxonomy (NCBI): domain Eukaryota; kingdom Metazoa; phylum Chordata; class Mammalia; order Carnivora; family Felidae; genus Panthera; species Panthera uncia. The sequence goes on from NC_064810.1 coordinate 33,533,461, forward strand.
AAAGGACACAGATGGGTGACAGAGCCAGCCAGAACCACCAGAAGAAGTACCTCTCTTTTTTTGCTTTTAACTTTATTTATTTTGAGAGAGAGAGAAGGAGAGTACATGAGTGAGGGGAAGGGCAGAGAGAGAGGCAGAGAGAATCCCAAATAGGCTCCCCCCTGTCGACGCAGAGCTCAACGCGGGGCTTGAACTCAAGAACTGTGAGATCATGACCCAAGTTGAATTCAAGAGTTGGATGCTTAAGCGACTGAGCCACCCAGGTGCCTCCGGAAGAACCACCTCTCCAAGCCTCACCTATACTGACAAACTACAAAATCACGATCTCACTAAATGTTTATTATTTCAAGTTGTTAAATACTGGGGTAACTTCCTGTACATCAATAGCTATTACCACATTTATACCTCCGCCATCTGACTTCACAGAAAGAGTCTGCAGTCCCATGTACTTGCAGCCTAGATTCTTACATGCACGGATTCTGTCACAGCAAGCTTTGTGACTTCTGCCAAGTCATTCAGTTCTTAGGTGTTTCACCTGTAAAATCAGAAGCTGCTACCTTGCGATATACAATACCACATTTGGCTTTGTGACTCCATCAAGGATAAAGAGAGAGAAAGGTTATAAAATATCCCTTTCATTAAGAAGAAGCAAACAAAGAAGATGACTGATATGTGCTCCACACAGATTACCACTTCTTATTTGACTGGAAGAATGAATTTTAGCAGCTCCAAATGCCAAGTTAAGCCCTGAGTTTAATATATACATTTATTTCACATCTTCTCTTTATTCATACACCACCACAGAGAAAATGGAAGGATACAGTTCAGTAACAATAAAAATAAACAGTAAACAATATAAAGAAAGGAGAGTTTGAATTGTCAAGCATTAAGCCCCCATTATTAGACCCTTATCAAAAAATAACACATTGCTCTCTATTTCTATATAACTTAGTAACTTTTGTAGTGAAAAAAAATTAGAGAACAGCTCTATGCTTTTTGAAACAGAGCTAATCACCACAGCAAAACTGAGTATTGCTTTATTTTAAATGTAGGACAAACAGAACTGTGTGTGTATTCCAAACCTACTCTTTTCGACTCCGTGGTGTTGAAGTTGGCCTCTAACATTTCCCTGTGCCGGCTGACACAGTGTCAGGCTTGGTCAATAGAGGGTGCTGGAGGGATACCGCAAGACAGAAACAGAAGAATCTTCTCTTCCAGAATGAGAAGGCTCTTGTAAGCAGAAAGAGTTAGATGTATACAGAAAAAAAAAAGGGGGGGGGGGGGAACGTAGCTTTCATGACACGAGAGATGTCATTTTAGGTCCCCAGCTGTTTTTGTGCACTATGCCACACTGGGCAATACTTGCCCTGCACACTCTGTGCAGAACTTCCTAAGAGGTGTTGGGATTACAAAGGAATGCAAAAACCCCAGCATTAAGGATGTCAAAGAAACAAAAGGAATGCAAAAACACAGTCTCTAGGAAATAGAGGCTAGGAAATGGCCTAACTATACCAGACACAGTAGATCCATGGTAAAACTCCCAGTGCTTTTTTCCAAAGACTCACCTAATGCACATTCTGTAGTTGTCTTTTTAGGATTCAAATCCCATTGAGCACTCAAACACTGGACTAACTGGAGCCAAAGGACTGATGATACTGATCCTTGCTGGTCTTCTCAACTAGGACAGGGACTCTGTCAGTTTAGGATGACTTTTGCCCCAGTTCTATACTGAACTCTCCTTTGTCGAGCCCCTTCATGAATACGCATTCACCCTCTGCTTAAAACCTCCCCGATTTTGTTGTTTGGAGAATCACGGCTTTGGAAATTTTTCCTTGTGATTTTCTTAATTGCTTCTAATAAAGTTTATTTTGTGTGACAACTCCACCTGGTGTAGTGTCTACCTGTAACTTACCAAGGAGCGAACTCCCATTAGATCCTTATCCTCTTACGTTGCAGCTCCCAGTAGATGGGTAGACAGGTGGCCCAGAGGCAGTAACCCTCTGGCAAGTTATTCAGCCCCAGTGGACTGCTCCCCTGGGCCAGCTCAGTCCTCCAACACTACACAGCAAGCTTCTCTGCCCCCAGCTGACTGCACTGTACAGACGAACTCCAGCTCCTAGCATTGCATTGACTATGGTACATTACAAACAACAAGAGCTATTGTGTCATTGTGACTAGCAGTCAATTATTATCACATCAAAAAATTATATCAAAAATGCATAAAAATTAACATTTCATGTATCATTTGTAAAGTTTCAGAAACAAGACTTCCTGCTTTTCAAAGTGGGAAGCCTAACTGTGCTATCAATGAATAAGCAAATTAAGAGTTCTTTTCAGGCTGACTTTTTTTCTGAAGAATATAAGTTTTCACTGATTACAGTCAGAAGAAAGACAGTAGTCTTATTCTTTAGCATGTAAAATATCAGTCATGGTATTAAGAAGGTATCAGTCTGGAATAATATCTGTAATATAAACACTTATGCAGTCTTAAAATATTGCAAAATTTTGCTAAAGAGAAATAAATTCTCCTTAGAAACTTATTGTGAACATGGGCTGGAAGAAGTTAATCATTATGTGGCTTATAGTTTGCTTAGATCAAGTTGCCCCAAAGCAGAGTTTAAGAAGATTTTTTTCTAGGTGCCTGGGTGGCTCAGTCAGTTAAGCATCCAACTTGGGCTCAGGTCATGATCTTGGGTTCATGAGTTCAAGCACTGCATTGGGTTTTCTGCTGCCAGCACTGATCCTCTGTCCCCCTCTCTCTGTCCCTCCCTTGCGTGCTTGCTCTTTCTCTCTCTCTCAAGAATAAATAAACATTAAAAATTATATTTAAAAAAAAAGAAAACTGTTTCGCTGATGACATCTTCAGGAAATAATCCCAGGAGAGATCACTAAGGAAAGTGGGAGGAGGGAAGACACAAGCCAGAGAAAGAGAAGAAGGTAATGAAGAGTGCATTTACAGACAATGTCCCAGAAGAGTACCTTCAACCTGTGACTGCAGAACTCTAGAGTACTCTGTTTCAGAATTGTCCCAGCCTGAGGAAAGGAAGCTGGGTGGTCATACTCTACTAAAATCAGTCATTGGCTAAGGGCCTACTAGAAGGAAAAGTCCCCATCCAGGCATTTGAGGTTCCCTGGGGTTAAAGGTGAATCCAACGGCATCTGAGCATCTGAGTGGAACAATAACATTTGCTGCTTAGCAAAAGAAAATAATCTTTCTGGCCTTAGTATTTTTATTTCAGATGATCCTAAGAACTATTCTGAACAAGCTATAATAGAGAAAAGACCTAGAATCAAAGAACTTATCAAAAGATCATGCATGATGTCAAATAGTGATGACCAGAGATAGATTTAGAGATCCCTTGGTACTCTACAAGTCAAGATCCCTGTCTTGCAGAATAAATAGCAATTTCTAAGGAAATACAGGGAATCATATGAAAGCCCAAGATTACACGCTGTTTAAGCATAATCACTGGAGACTATAGAGGCAAAAGATTCTCCAGGAACCTGAGAGTCTATTTTCTTCTTAACAGTGTCACCTTATGTACTTATTTGAGACTCTAGGCTGACCCCAAATATTTAGGTATGCTTTCCAATTTGGGTTCAAAACATTTCTCTTTGGTTCTATGCAGCCTGAATCTGAATCATATCCATCCTCTGATGATATGTAAATACTGACAGTAAAAATGTGAAGGATAAACTGCTGAGCCAGAGAACACGAAGAATGCAGAGAAACATGGGCTTTTTAAGGCTGCAACCAAAAAAAAAAAAATGGCAACTGATAAAATTATTATCTAAAAAAATCTGAATTCCACCCTCATGAGGAAAATATAAAGACAAGCAAGATGGCTTCAGCATAACTTAACTGACTAAGCAAGGATGTTTAAGGATTACAGAACACCAATGTCTGTATTTATTTCAGGTAATGAAACATCACTCATACCCAGAAAGTGTATATACCTGAAAATAAATCTCAGTTTACAATGACATTCTAAGAGGGTAAGATTCACAAGGAATGCCAGCAATGATGTGTTACAGTATCAGATTGTTTTGTTTCTGGCAGATTTTGATATATTATAAATATCATTACATATGGTTCAATCTTGGGCAAAGAATGAAATATATAAATCAGACTCTACTCCTTTTCAAAAGAATTAAGAATATAGCAAGGTTAATCACATAAACCCAAATAATCACAGAAACACTTTCTCAAGTTCACAGATTTAAAGTTAAAGAAACATGGGATGCCTGGATTGCTCACTCGGTTAAGCTTCCGACTCCAGGTCAAGGTAGTGGGAATCAAGCCCAGCATGGAGTCTACTTAAAATTCTCTCTCTCCCTCTCCTTCTGCCCTTCACCTGGTAGTGTGCATGTACTCTCTGTCAAAAAGAAAAAAAAATTAAAGAAACATTAATTGCCTAAAAAGTAAGAAGGGAGATTGAAATAAGAAGAGATAAAACAGCAAAAACAAAATTTTAGTTATACTAAAATCAAACATCTCTTCTTCCCCATCTCTCTCTCTCTCTCTCCTTCTCCCTTTCCCATTCCTAATGAGGAATGAATTACAGACTCTAATCTTTAGCATACAGTTCAATGATTGACTTTTTACATACACACGTGTATAGACCATTTCCAGCACCCAACCCCCCAATTAAGTCTCCCAGAGTAGCAATTATTCTAATCCTTATCACCATGCATACATTTTCCTACTTTGCAACCACTTGTAAGTAGATTCATACAGTATGCATTTTTACTTGCTTTATTATAATTCATTCTGTATTTGAGATCATTTATGTTATTGCATTATAGAAGGTTTATTTTTGTGATGGAATGATTCTAAAATTAGGTTACAAAATCGGATTTATCTTCTTTTCCTTCATTTTGTTTCTTTTCAATCCCTCACCTAACTGTGTATAGCAAAGGTACAGATTTCTCTTTTAACTTCAATATACAGTAAGCTTTCCGTAATGAGCTGGGCTAACTAGAGTTCAGAGAGAAACTTACAAGCATCTAAGAAACTCTTATAGAATTTAAAATTTAAATTCTTGATATTTATTAGTTTCCAAAGCATAAAAATGGGGTACCTGGGTGGTTCAATTGGTTGAGTATCCTACTCTTGATTTCAGCTCAGATCATGATCCCAGGTGTGTGGGATAGAGCCCCACATCAGGCTCTGCACCAAGCGTGGAACCTACTTAAGATCCTCTCTCCTTTTGCCCCTCTCCTACTCATGCTTTCTCTCTTTCTCAAATTAAAAAAAAAAAAAAAAATATATATATATATATATATATATATATATATATATATAAAATTTTGAGTGACTTTGGAACAAAAAACATTTTTTTGAAAGTGAGAGAGAGAACCTGTGAGCAGGGGAGGGGCAGAGAGAGAGAGAAAGAGAGAATCTTAAGCATGCTCCATACCCAGACCTAGGAGGGGCTCCATCCCACGACCATGAGATCATGACCTGAGCCGAAATCAAGAGTTGGAGGCTTAACTGACAGAGTCTTCCAGACACCCCAGAACAAAATGTTAATAAATACTCTATTTAAATGTATGTGTACTATTCAAGAGGAACAATATTATATATTAATATATTTTACTCTTATTTTCAGCCTTTTGAAAATCTAAGCAACTATTAAATATAAAAATACAACATACAAATGCATGCACTTTCCTCTACTAAATGTAAGAACAAAGAGTAATCCTCTCAGATAAAAGGTTGATATGATCCAATAAAACAGAATTTCAGTATATAATAAAGATGATTATGCTAGTAATGATGATGGTCTGATGATTATTAAAATGGTGATGATAATAATAAAAGCATCTAAATGTATTGAAAGCTAAACATATCCCCATATTTTACATGTTGCATCACTCCTAAAAATCTTATAGGTTATGTGTGATAATTAGGTCTTCTTTTGTGAAATAGAAAATTCAAGAGTTTAAGATGTTCAAAGTCATACACACACAATTAATTCAGAACCAGAATTTGAACTAAAGGAGAATGACTTCATGCCGTTACTTTTAACTATAGGTTGAATTACCTACATCCACCATGTTATGTTACCACTAAAGTTGTTGCTAACTTGTATCTGTTATCTTGGGCTAAAAGATAAATAAATAACAACACCAGCCAAAGGCATCTCCTGTTCGATGACTTCTCATAGGAAAGCAAACAACAGCAAAAGATTGTTTAACACGTACATGCATGTGTGTGTGTGCAGGTGTGTATGTGTGTGGTGTTATAACAATAACCTGACCCTTATCTACTAGGTTTATAAAATCAAACGTTGAACTCTACTTAGGGATTTAACAGCCTATCCTTCATCTTTTCTAAGCTTGGGGAAAAAATATTTTTTCTGTTTCCCTTCCAGAGGTGAGAGGTGGCCTTTTTACTAATCTCCAAGAGTGCGTATGAATTAATTCAAACCTGGCAAAACCTTTCACTTGAAAGAATGGAGGTGGTTATGTTATGGCACCTCTGTTAAAGAGACAGAGGCTTTGAAGGTACTGCCCTGTCTCTACATGTTATTTATTCTCAGGAAGAGAACATCAAAACTGTTCCAATTCTTTTCAGAGAAACTGCTTCTTTTATGTGTTTTATTTTGAGAACCAATCTGCCAAAATTACTTTAATCTTCTAAATCATTCTTAAAAACTTTTAAAAATGTAAATTCTAAAACATCTCTTTGGAAGAAAAGGGTAGGGGTGCAGGTTGGTGGGCTATCAAAGGAAATTCCAGATAGGGCAACCAGGGAGACAAATGAAAATTATTGCACAATTCAAACTTTATTAACTTAATATTTAGTATTCTTTAACGTTTTCATCAATTTATAGACTTGCATTGAAAAATAAATGTGTACAAAGAATTGAAAGAAGGTTTGTAAAAATGCAGTTAATTGAAAATCATATTTAGGAAAATATTTCAGTCTCTAGGGTAGTTCCTTTTCAGCGGGAATTATTTATTTTACTTTCCCTTCAAATAACACAAAAATTTCTGCATGCCTAGTTTTCAAACTGTGAGGAAAACATGAATACTTCTGTTCGATACTAACCATAACAAAAAGATAACTTCTTTCCATTGTCAACATTAGATGTTTCCTTATAGTAATGGCAAGTGTGTTAAGCAGTAAATTGTACTCCTTCTGAAACTGAAAAGTACCACCATCTCCTGGGTATTCATGAAAATTGCATAAAAGATTACAGTGTTAGTTGGTAACTTCCAATATGTTCAATACAAACTTGGAGATTCTTCTGCTAGGGACGCTCATCCCAGTGAGCAAAGAGGCAAAATTCAAAATCTTTATTGAGACTTTCCCAACTTGTTCAGCCAGCCCAAAAGTGAAATGATTTCACAAGTTTCAACTAAACAAACACTTCTAAGCAAATCAGAGTATAAAAGGATCATTTTTAATCCTAAGACATTTTCAGGTCATGTAAAAATTGTTTGTCAAATATAATTGTTCTCTGTCCCTTTTTAAACATCATGATGTTTGGCTTTGAAATGTATTTGACTGTAGTAAGATTGACATTACACAGCAATTTATATGTAGATTCTAAAATGGTGAGTACAAAGACTCAGACCCTCAAAGAGAGCCTGCAAAATATAATTATAAACCGGGGCAGAAGGAATCCTTGGTTTCTGCAATCTACCTAGAGATATTACCAATAGAAACACAGTATAGAATACCGTGAATACACAACTACTCCTGAAAATTGGCTAATGTTTTTAAGCCTCATTTCCCTAGTAGGGAAGAACTCATTGCTTTTCAGGCATAAGTAATTTACAGAAAGACAATAGTCTTTTCTTTTGCATTTAAAATCTTCTAAGGCACTTATATATGTGTTTAAATGTTAAACTAACTTTTTTTTTTAAAGTTCACATGCGAGTTTCATATGCGACTTTGCTTTTATGAAAGAACTACATTACCAGCTATTTTCACTAACCAAAAGAAATCCAAAGAGGATTTTCAGTTTTACAAAAAATGGGGAAAAGCAAAAGTAGCACTTAGTGTTTGCCTTGTTCATTAGTCCTCATTAGAGGTAGCATGATCCCCAAGCAGTGAAAGTGGCCCCTCCAACCTCCTTGTCTGGGAACATCTCAGCATCTCAACCTCCAGCTACCGTGACTTTGAACTGTGCCTGTGAGCATCCTTTACGTCAGATTTTTTTGTACATCCATTAGCAAGATGTATCCTAAGGTACCAGAAAAGTCTACGAGAGGTTACTTTTTGAGTATGGGAATGCTAAAAAAAATTTTTTCATATATTAACGCTCATTGTTTCTTTGCTTTATGCTAGCTTGGCTTAGAATAGGTTTCATAGCAACACTACCTTCAGATAGAGAGGACTCCGATAGATAAATACACACACACACACACACACACACACACACATACACACACACACACACACACACATACTGTGAAGAAATTTCTGTCTACAATGGAAGAGGAGGATATGAAATGGAGAATCTCACACATGCACCTTCAGAACAACAGAACTTAAGAACAGAGAGATTAATTTTCTATAAATGCCTGTTTTAGAGAAAACTGAGACTTATCCTCTTACCAATGAATATCTGCCAGGGATCCCTCCCCAGCCTCAAGCCAATGGTCTTACTGTTGGACCCTGGCTGGATTTCTGCCTCTTTGCTCACCTTTCCCATAAATAGAGCCACCCCAAACTCTCCACAGATTTGCCTGTAGCTTGCTACAACATGCATATCCTGAATTTCAATTCCTCTGTCATTCCCAAATAAACTCAGTTCCTGAAATTTGAGCTTGCCTCAGTTTACCTCTTTATTAATGTTTACAATACATATACCTGAAATTTAGAACTCAGAACAGAGTGCATTGTGACAGATATATTAATCATCTTCAAATGAGGAATCTAAGGTTCATTATAATAAATTAACCAAAGTAACATCATTAGCATAAAGTAGAACTCAGTGCAAATTTAATCCTTTAAAGTGGAAGCCCCATGCACTTTCCATTACACCAGGAAGGAAAAAGTATCCTAGAAGTATTATTTTAAAAGGTACCATATAACTTAAATACGGAACACTAGAATGCAATGCTTAAGATTTCTGATAGCTGAAAAGTCCTGGTGAGGGTCACCTCTTTTTGTATATCCTCCCCATTCCTGGCTCCAATCTGAAGTGATTAGTGAGAAAGATAAATGAAATAAATAAACTCTTAAGACAAACCACCAGGTGAAATTGCATCAGTGACTACTTTCCTAGGGAAAGACTAGAATCCCAGAAGGAATTTGAATACCCTAATATATCATGGATTAAGCTCACGCTTTTGAAATTGCAGTGATTTTCTCCACCCAAAGATAAGTTAAATGGCAGAATACCAGAGGAAACAAAAATAGAAACTGGATTTACCATTCTGTTAAAATAAAAGAAGTTACTCTGCAAGCCTTTTACTGAATCAGTTCCCATTGAAGAATATAAAGCTACTAAGTACTGCAGTGCCAGTCATCTGCAAAAACTTTCAAATGTGCCCTGCTTTCAGGACATAACCTAAGTCTCACATTATTCATCGTCTTTACTATCAGGACTTGTATTTTCATCTATTAGATCATCAGCTAGATGACATTCATCACTCAGCCACTGTTCACTTTAGAACACATACAAATATCTTTCCCAGCTGGCCAAAAAGAAAGAGATCTAAGTCATCTGGAAAAATGCTGGAGCCGCATTGTATCTGAAAATGTACCAACAGTCTGACAATTCCTAAAGTTGTGTGAAATGATTCTGGTAATAGCCAAGATGAAGTGAGCCCACTGGACCCTTCAGCTCACAATGATAGTAACTGAAACTCTGGACAGAATACAAAGAGAATGTAAAGACTCTAAGAATAAACAATAACAGATTGAGGAGGAATGTCAAAAGCTGAAGGAAGTCCAGCATAGTGGTGAGTTAATAGTTTTTTTTTTCCTCCTTTATCTCCCATGTTTGATTTGAGCGCAAGCTGAGCCCCATAACTGCACAGAGGATTAACCGTACACTGATAGGAAAATCTCCCAGAGAAACTCCATTTTGAAAGTAATAGGACTGAAGAAAAGTAAAGTCTTCAGCTGGAGAGAGCAGGAAGAAAACCTAGTGAGTTTTGTTGTTGTTTCGGTTTGCTTTTGGTTTTTGATGTTGTTGCTGTTCGTTTGTTTGTTTCCTGGACCTGCTCTGAAGGTAGCCAGTGTTAACTGGTTACAACAGCAGACACACCTAAAGCCTTAAGAGAAACAGATATCTCACCTACTGCTGATAGGAATGTCAAATGGTACGACCACTCTGGAAAGCAGTGTGGCATATTCTCATGAAACTAAACATGTGCTTACCTTGTGACTCAGTATTTGCACTCTTGAGCCATTACCTCAGAGGAATGAGAACTTGTGTCTTCATCTTCACACAAGACTTTGCCCAGGAATATTCTTAACAGTGTTGTTCATAATAACCCCGATGTGGAAACAACCCAAATATCTTTCAATAGATGAATAGTTACACTGTGACACATCCTTACCAAGAATACTACTTAGTAATAAAAAAGAAAAAAAGTAAATATAACAACCTGGATGGAACTCAAGGAAATTATTTGGGATAGAAAAGACCATCTCAAAAAGTCATGTACTGCCAGATTCCACTCATGTAACATGTCTTAAATGACAAATTATAAAAAATGCACAATAGATTAGTAGTTGATTGAGGTTAGAAAGCGGGTGGATACAGGGACTAAAGAAGGTGGCTGTGATTATGAAAGGAACAGATGACACATCCCTGCCATACACTTGATCTGTATCTTAAGTATTACAGTTGTCGCACAAATCTACACATAGGATTGCAGAGAACTAAACACAAACACAACAGAAATCAGTGCATGTTAAGCTGGTGCCATCTGAATAAGTCAGTAGATTGCATCCACTTCCTAATTGTGATACTGTACTCTAGTTATACAAGATGTTAATATTGGGGAAAACAAGGTCGAAGATGTATGGGATCTCACTATACTATTTCTCATACTCTATATGAATGTACAATTATCTCAAAATAAAAAAGTAAGAAGACAAAGTACAAAAACCCTGAGAGAAATCCTATCTGGGCATATATCGCTAAAAATTTCCCTTTGAGCATTCTCTTTGCTGCATCCCATACATTTGGGTAGTTGTGTTTTCATTTTTATTCATCCCTAAATGTTTTCTAATTTCCCCTGTGATTTTTAATTTGACCGTTGGTTGTTTAAAAGTGTGTTGTATGAAAGATGATTGCGAGAGGGGAGGAGGATGGGGGGGTGGGCAAAATGGGGGAAGGGGAGTGGGAGGTACAGGCTTCCAGTTACGGACTAAGACACAAGGATGCCAGATACAACATAGAGATTACAGTCAATGGTATTGTAATCGTGTATGGTGACCGTTGGTAGCTACACTTGTGGTGATCACAGCATAATGTATAGACTTGTCAAGTCACTATTTGGACTTTATCATAATTTACCATAATTTCAAACTTTTGTGCATCACAGGACATTATCCAAAAAAGTAAAAAGACTTACCTAAAAAATAGGAGAAAATTTTCCAATAATATATCTGAAAGGGATTTAATATTCCTAATATGTAAGGAAATCCTAAATCCCAGGAATAACAAAAACAAACAGGAGAAGCCAAGATGGCAGAACAGCATGTAAGGTTTTTGTGTGTCTTGAGTCCATGAAATACAGCCAGACCAACACTAAACCATCCTACACACCTAGAAAACTGACTGGAGGATTAACACAACAATCTGCACAACCTGAACTACAGAATTCAGCAGGTGCGCGGCGCAGAGAGTTGAATTTGGGGAGCGAGAAGCCGCAGAAGGTAGGGAACCACTTTTGCGGGCGGAGAGAGGACTGAGACTGGGGAGGGAGGGAGAATACAGGAAAAGCATCCCTCTGCAAAAGCAGCTGGAGAGAAAGTGGAAAATTGGAAACAGCCGCAGGGACTAAACTAAAAAGGGAGAAAAGAGAAAGGAGACGGTTTAAATTCCATTAAGACTGTAAACAAGAGGAGCGCAACGGCTGCAACTCCGCAGCTCCATACCTGGCCGTGCTCGGGTGGGAAGGGCGAATCCCCAGGAGCAGAGTGGGGTCCAGGAGGTTCTCGGGCCACAGGGGGAAAAGCAGTTCCACTGCTGGAAGTACATTTGGTAGAAACTGTTGAAGCCACCTGGTCCCAGCAGACCCCAGAGAGTGGCCACATCCGCTGGTGCTGGAACAAGGTCATTAAGGGTGAAGCCTGGTGCCAGATGTGTGTTGTGATTTTCCATAATCCCTGAAAAGCTGCTGCTACACTGTCTCGTGAACATTTTCTGGGACGAGCTGGCACCTGGCCGCAGACTCGGGGCACTGGCAGCAACAGGATACAGTAAGTATTCGTGGGTGCAGCCAACATTAGGCCACTGATCATTCGGCCACTGCTCAGTGAGACCCTCCTGCAGAGGCGCTGAACGGGTCAAAGCCGCAGTCCTTCGGAAGTAAGGGGCCGGGGAAAACAGCCGCATCTGAGACAAAACTCGGGAGAGAGGTACTACCTGGGGCCTGGTGACGGAGAGTGAAAAAGCAGGGAGTGGACGAGAGCTGAAGACAGTGGACAGGTACGCAATTGCTGATCCAGGAGAACAGACTGGGTAGCTGGGTGTGCCATTTTCACCGCGCCCACGCATGCGCATTCGCACCTACCAGCGCCACAACACTCCACCTCAGTAGGCTAGCAGCGCCATCTAGTGGACAGCGGAGCTGTTACACTGAGCCCCGCCCAACTGGGCCAACTTCTCTCTTCAAGACACAAGTCTCACCACCCGCTTAGTTTATGGACTATAAAGCGCTACATAGACTGACTTCTAGGGGAAAACGAAGCAGTTTCAGTCCTACTTCAATCTGTTAGCAGGTTCATCTATTCAATCTTCTTACGTTTTTTTTCGTTTTCCCTTTTACACTTCTTTTCTTTTTCTTCAATACAGAAAGAGAAAAAATTCATTTTTATTTTCAATTTTTAATAAAAATATTTTTCTTTATTTTTTATTACTATATTTTGTACTTCTGTGTAAATTTTTTCAAATTCTATTTTACTTCCATCACTTTATTTTAGTCTACTTCAGTGTATTCACCATTTCAAATTTTCAAACAATTTCCTTTTTTTTCTTTTCTTCTCTTTTTTGTTTCTTTTCTTTTTCTTGAATGCAGAAAGAGAAAAACTTCATTTTTACTTTCAATTTCTATTAAAAATATTTTATTTTAATTTTTACTATATTTTTTGTTTTTATATAATTTTTTTTCAAATTCTATTTTACTTCCATCAATTTATTTTAGTCTACTACAGTGTATTCACTTTTTCAAATTTTCAAACCATTTCTTTTTTTTTTCTTTTTTAAAATATTTTTCCTCTTTTTTATTTCTTTTCTTTTTTCTTAAATACAGAAAAAGAAAAAATGAATATGTATTTTTAATTTTTATTAAAATATTTTTATTTAATTTTTTCTACTATATTCTTTAATATTGTGTACATTTTTTTCAAATTCTATTTTACCCCCATCATCTCATTTTAGTCTACTTCAGTGTATTCATTTTTTCAAATTCTCAAATGATTTCCTTTTTTTTCCCTCCCCTTTTTTTCTCTAATCTGTCAAACCACTTTCAACACCCAGACCAAAACACACCTAGGATCTAGCATCATCTATTTGATTTTTGTGTGTGTTTGTGTGTTTAATTTTTAATTTTAATATTTTTTTATTTTTAATTTTTTTATTTCAATTTTTCTACCTCATTAATTCCTTTTCTCCCTTTAAAATGACAACACAAAGGAGTTTACCCCAAAAGAAAGACCACGAAGAAACGACAGCCAGGGATTTAACCCAACAGATATAAGCAAGATGTCTGAACCAGAATTTAGAATCACAATAATAAGAATACTAGCTGGAATCGAAAATAGACTAGAATCCCTTTCTGCAGAGATAAAAGAAGTAAAAAATAGCCAGAATGAAATTAAAAATGCTATAACTGACCTGCAATCACGGATGGATACAGCGGCACCAAGGATGGATAAGGCAAAACAGAGAATCAGCGATATAGAGGACAAACTTATAGAGAATAATGAAGCAGAAAAAAAGAGGGAGGCGAAAGAGCACGATTTAAGAATTAGAGAAATCAGTGACTCCTTAAAAAGGAACAACATCAGAATCATAGGGGTCCAGAAGAGGAAGAAAGAGAAATAGGGGTAGAAGAGTTATGTGAGTAAATCATAGCAGAAAACTTTCCTAACCTAGGGAAAGACACAGACATCAAAGTCCAGGAAGCACAGAAGACCCCCATTAGATTTGACAAAAACAGACCATCAACAAGGCATATCATAGTCAAATTCACAAAATACTCAGGCAAGGAAAGAATCATGAAAGCAGAAAGGGAAAAAAACAAATCCCTAACATACAAGGGAAGACAGATCAGGTTTGCAGCAGACTTATCCACAGAAACTTGGCAGGCCAGAAAGGAGTGGCAGGATATATTCAATGTGCTGAATCAGAAAAATATGCAGCCAAGAATTCTTTATCCAGCAAGGCTGTCATTCAAAATAGAAGGAAAGATAAAAAGTTTCCCAGACAAACAAAAATCAAAGGAGTTTGTGACCACTAAATCAGCCCTGCAAGAAATTTTAAGGGGGAATCTCTGAGAGGAGAAAAAGTGAAAAAAAAAAAATATATATATATACATATATATATAAATATATATGTATATATATATAAATACCAAAAGCAGCAAAGACTAGAAAGGACTAGAGAACACCACCAGAAACTCCAACTCTATAAGCATTGTAATGGCAATAAATTCATATCTTTCAGTACTCACTCCAAACGTCAATGGACTCAATGCTCCAATCAAAAGACATAGGGTAACAGAATGGATAACAAAACAAGATCCATCTAAATGTTGTTTACAAGAGACCCACTTAAGACCTAAAGACACCTACAGATTGAAAATAAGGGGATGGAGAACCATCTATCATGCTAATGGTCAACAAAAGAAAGCTAGAGTAGCCATACTTAGATAATCTAGGCTTTAAAATAAAGACTGTATCAAGAGATGCAGAAGGTCATTATATCATAATTAAGAGGTCTATCCACCAAGAAGACCTAAAATAATTGTAAACATTTATGTGTCAAATGTGGAAGCACCCAAATATATAAATCAATAAATCACAAACATAAAGAAACTCATCAATAGTAATACCATAAAAGTAGGAGACTTCAACACCCCACTCACAGCAATGGACAGATCGTCTAATCAAAAACTCAACAAGGAAACAATGGCTTTGAATGACACACTGGACCAGATGGACTTAACAGATATATTCAAAACATTTCATCCTAAAGGAGCAGAATATACATTCTTCTCCAGTGCACATGGAACATTCTCCAGAATAGACCACATACCGGGACACAAATTAGCCCTCAGCAAGTACAAAAAGATCAAGTTGATACTGTGCATATTTTCAGACCACAACACTATGAAACTTGAAATCAACCACAAGAAAAAATTTGGAAAGGTAACAAATACTTGGAGACTGAAGAACATCCTACTAAAGAAAGAATGGGCTAACCAAGAAGTTAAAGAGGAAATTAAAAAGTACATGGAAGTCAATGAAAATGATAACACCACAACCCAAAACCTTGGGGACACAGAAAAGGCAATCATAAGAGGAAAGTATATAGCAATCCAGGCCTTCCTAAAGAAGGAAGAAAGATCTCAGATACACAAGCTAACCTTACACCTTAAGGAGCTGGAAAAAGAATAGCAAATAAAACCCAAAACCAGCAGAATACAGGAAATAATAAAGATCAGAGCAGAAATTAATGCTATTGAACCCAAAAAAAAAACAGGAGAACAGATCAATGAAACCAGAGGCTCGTTCTTTGAAAGAATTAACAAAATTGATAAACCACAGCCAGTTTGATCAAAAAGGAAAGGACCCAAATAAATAAAATCAAGAATGAAAGAGGAGAGGTCACAACCAATACAACAGAAATAAAAACAATAATAAGAGAAGGTTGTGAACAATTATATGCCAATAAAATGGGAAATCTGGGTGAAATGGACAAATCCTTAAAAACATATACACTGCCAAAACTGAAACAGGAAAAAATAGAAAATTTGAACAAAGCCATAACCAGTAAGGAAATCAAATTAGTAATCAAAAATCTGCCAAAAAACAAGAGTCCAGAGCCAGATGGCTTTCCAGGGGAATTCTAGCCAACATTTAAGGAAGAGTTAACACCTATTCTCTTGAAGCTGTTCCAAAAAATAGAAATGGAAGGAAAACTTCCAAACTCTTTCTATGGTGCCAGCATTACCTTGATTCAAAAACCAGACAGAGACCCCACTAAAAAGGAGAACTATAGACCAATTTCCCTGAGGAACATGGATGCAAAAATCCTCAACAAGTTATTAGCCTACCAGCTCCAACAATACATTAAAAAAATTATTCACCGTGACCAAGTGGGATTTGTACCTGGGATGCAGGGCCGGTTCAATATCCGCAAAACAATTAACATAATTCATCACATCAATAAAAGAAAGGGCAGGAACCATATGATCCTCTCAATAGATGCAGAGGAAGCATTTGACAAAATACAGCATCCTTTCTAGTAAAAACCCTCAAGCAAGGAGGGATAGAAGGCTCATACCTCGAGATCATAACAGCCATATATGAATGACCCAATGCTAATATCATCCACAATGGGGAAAAACTGAGAGCTTTCCCTTAAGGTCAGGAACAAGACAGGGATGTCCACTCTTGCCACTGTTATTTAACATAGTATTGGAAGTCTTAGCCTCTGCAATCAGACAACACAAAGAAATAAAAGGCATCCAAATCAGCCAGGAGGAGATCAAACTTTCAACTTCGCAGACGACATGATACTCTGTATGGAAACCCTAAAGATTCCACCCAAAAACTGCTAGAACTGATTCATGGATTCAGCAAAGTTGCAGGATATAAAATCAATGCACAGAAATCAGTTGCATTCCTTTACACCAACAATGAAGTGACAGAAAGAGAAATCAAGGAATTGATCCCATTTACAGCTGCACCAAAAACCATAAAATACCTAAGCATAAATCTAACCAAAGAGGTGAAAAATCTATACACTGAAAACTATAGAAAGCTTATGAAAGAAATTGAAGAAGACACAAAAAAAAATGGAAAAAGATCCCATGCTCCTGGATAGGGAGAACAAATATTGTTTAAATGTCACTACTGCCCAAAGCAATCTGCATATTCAATGCAATCCCTATCAAAATAACACCAGCATTCTTCAATAATAATCCTAAATAATCCTAAAATTTGTATGGAACCAGAAAAGACCCCAAATAGCCAAAGCGATCTTGAAAAAGAAAACCAAAGCAGGAGGCATCACAATCCCGAACTTCAAGCTATACTACAAAGCTGTAATCATCAAGACAGTATGATAGTGGCACAAGAACAGACACTCAGATCAATGGAACAGAATAGAGAACCCAGAAATGGACCCACAAACTTATGCCCAGATAATCTTTGACAAAGCAGGGATGAATATCCAATGGAATAAAGACAGTCTCTTCAGCAAGTGGTGCTGGGAAAACTGGACAGAAACATGCAGAATAATGAAGTGGGACCACTTTCTTACCCCGTACATAAAAATAAAGTCAAAACGATGAAGACCTAAATGTAAGACAGGAAGCCATCAAAATCCTCGAGGAGAAAGCAGGCAAAAACCTCTTTGACCTTGCCCGCAGCAACTTCTTACTCAACATGTCTCCAGAGGCAAGGGAAACAGAAGTAAAAATGAACTACTGGGACCTCACCAAAATAAAAAGGTTCTCCACAGCGAAGGAAATAATCAGCAAAAGTAAAAGGCAACCGACAGAATGGGAGAAGATATTTGCAAAGGACATATCAGATAAAAGGTTAGTATGCAAAATCGATAAAGAACTTATCAAACTCAATACCCAAAAAACAAATAATCCAGTGAAGAAATGGGCAAAAGACACGAATAGCACTTCTCCAGAGAAGACATCCAGATGGCTAACTGACACATGAAAAAATGCTCATCACCATCATCAGGGAAATACAAATCAAAACCACAATGAGATACCACCTCATACCTGTCAGAATGGCTAACATTAACAACTCAGGCAACAACTGATGTTGGCAAGGATGTAGAAAAAGAGGATCTCTTTTGCATTGTTGGTGGGAATGCAAGTTGGTGCAGCCACTCTGGAAAATAGTATGGAGGTTCCTCAAAAAACTAAAAATAGAACTACCCTATGACCCAGCAATTGCACTACTAGGCATTTATCCATGGGATACAGGTGTGCTGTTTCAAAGGCACACATGTACCGCAATGTTTATAGCAACACTATCAACAATAGCCAAAATATGGAAAGAGCCCAAATGTCCATTGATGGATGAATGGATAAAGAAGATGTGGTGTGTACATATATATATATATATATATATATATATATACACACACACACACACACAATGAAGTATTACTCGGCAATCAAAAAGAATGAAATCTTGCCATTTGCAACTACATGGATGGAACTGGAGGGTATTATGCTAAGTGAAATTAGAGATAGACAAAAATCATATGACTTCACTCATATAAGGACTTTAAGAGGCAAAACAGATGAACATAAGGGAAGGGAAACAAAAATAATATTAAAACATAAAACAGGGAGGGGGACAAAACAGAAGAGACTCATAAATATGGAGAACAAACTGAGGGTTATAGGAGGGGGTGTGGGAGGGGGTATGGGCTATATGGGTAAGGGGCACTAAGGAATCTACTCCTGAAATTGTTGCACTATATGCTAACTAATTTGGATGTAAATTTTTAAAAAATTAAAAAATTAAAAAAAAACAATTTAAAAAATGAGCAAAGGACTTGAATAGTCATTTTTCCAGAGAAGATGTACAAATGGTCAATAAGCACACGAAAATATCCCAATATCATTAGTCGTTAGGGAAATGCAAATCAAAATCATGATAAAGTATCACTTTACATCTGCTAGAATAGCTATCATGCAGACAAAAAAAAAAAAAGAAAAGAAAAAGAAAATAAATGTTGCTCTGAGAATGTAAGAAAATGGAATATCTGTACATTTCCAGTAAGAATGTAGAATGGTGTTGCTGCTATAGAAGCAGATGTTTCCTCAAAAAGATAAACTTAAAACACCTCAAAATCTAGCAATTCCACTCTTAGTATAAACCTCCCCAAAACTGAAAGCAGGCACTCAAGCAGATATTTGTATACCATGTTCAATTATTCACAATAGCCAAAAGGCGGAAATGACCAAAGAGTAAATCAACAGAATGGATAACAAATTGTGGCATATATATATATATATATATATATATATAAATATATATATATATATAATGGAATATTATTCAGCCATAAAGAAGAATGAAGTCTGATACATGCTACAACATGGATAAACCTTGGAAACATTATACTAAATGAAATAATCCATATACAAAAGGATAGTTTTGTACAATTCCATTTAAATAAACTATCTAGAATAGGCAAATTCCTAGAGACAGAGAGGGGAGGTTACCAGAAACTGGGGAGAGGGAGAAATAGGGAGTTATTGCTTCATAATTACAGAACTTCAATTTGGGGTGATGATAATGTTTTCGAAATAGTGGTGATAGTTGCACCAGATAATAATGTAATTAATATATAATTAATGCCACTGAATTATACACTTAAAAATAAATGGCAAATTGTGATATATATTTTTTCTCATATATATATATATACACACACATATATATACACATATATACATATATACATATATATACATATATTGTATATATATACATATAATGTGTGCATATATATACATATATACATATATACATATATACATATATACATATATACATATAATGTATATATGTATATATATATTGGAGAAAGATCTGTAGTTATTTGGGTTTAGATACAGGACTAAATTGTGGTTACAAAGCATGAGGAACTTCTTTGGAGTGATGGATCTGTGGTCGACAACTCTGTGTATCCATATTCATAGAACTATACACCAAAAAATGTGAATTTCATTGTATATAAATTTCAAAATGTAATTCATCACAAATATTTAGAAATAGTTTATAATACGGGCACCTGGTGTCTTGGTCAGTTGAGCGTCATGATTTTGCAGTTTGTGAGTTCGAGCCCCACATCAGGCTCATAGCTGTCAGTGCGGAGCCCACTTTGGATCCTCTGTCCCCCTCTCTCTGCCCCTGCCCCACTTGCACTCTATCTCTCTCTTTCAAAAATGAGTAAACATTAAAAAAAACAATTTTTAAAAAGGAGTCTGTTTCTCGGTTTGTCTCTGTTTAAAAAAAAAAAAGAAATCATTTATAAAAATAGAATATTTTAACCAACTAAAATAATCAATTGGTAGAATTGAATAATTTCCAAAGAAGTTTCGACTTTTTGTGTGATATTCTTTTTATTTTACTGGGACTGTTTCCTTATAATTTGAAAATATTTTCAAATTATATGAAAAAAAATATGAGTGCTTTATTTGTAAAAATATAAGTGCAACCTTGGCTACCCATCCAGGTTATAACTATAATTTACAGAACATGCACCAGGATAGCATTCATGAAAATTGAACAAGAATATTATTAAGTACCTCATCAAGTAGAAGGAATTTCATGATTCTCTGATGGAATGGGTTGGGTCAATCTTTAACAATTGACAGGCCAAGCCCATCATTATATTTAAACCTTCCCTTTGCCTCAGGTTCAATTCTGTTCCTGTTAAGGGACAATGGCTATTGGTCCTCTGAGCCCTGCTATTAATCATTTCCGAAGTTATCCCACTAAAATTTTTAGTAATTTTCATAAGATTGAAAAGTGCTCTCTTTTTTTTCCAAGCTAAAACTCTAGCTATCTTCTTTATTCTGTTTCTTCCTGAAGATTCATGAATCACATTATCTGTAACTATTTCTGATTTTTCGTATTAGAAGTAATCATTTTTCTTCCAATGTATTTTTAATAAGTCCAATAGTGAGGAGTATTATCATTTCAGTTCTTTCAAAGTGACTCACGTGAATAGCGGCTATTCCTATGATAACTGTCTCTCAGACTTTGAGTTCTTTACCTATGAGTTCAGCTACTAGTAACTTCCAAGACACTTGTTTGCAGAGAATCATTCCCCATTCCATCTTTCAATGCCACTAACTTCCCCTGCCTGTACTACTGATGCAAAATTCCTCTAGAACTGCCCCCTTGTATTTAATGTTTCTAACTATACCAAGATATGCAAAAAGTTCAGAATCAACACAACCCATTATTTATTAACCATGATCTCCTGAAATAAAACCAAACAGTTTTATACCTCACAGAATTGCATTGAAGTCACAAATGTTCCACTCAATGCCATATGGAAACACCAATTTAATTAATGGTCTCACAATAACCATACAAAATGAGATTTGTAGTTATAGGTATGAACTTGGATGATCTGTAGTAAATATGCCATCTTGCCATCTTTATGGAAATCCCATTGTAAAGAAAACTCATGTGTATTTCTTTCCAGTATGTAAGATTGCTTTTATTTGAAACGTTGTTCACTGAGCTGAAACTCTGTGCACTGTGATTTATTGTACTTCATATCTGGATTTTACAGTTATAATCTAATGGCAATCGAAGCAGAGTTATCTACATGCACTAAAAAGGCCTCGTAATATTTTCCCTGTGTTCTGAGGCAAGGCCTATTAAAATGTATTTACATCTCATATTTAGAATCTTTTAAGTTATGCATCACGTATTCACAAGTTTTAAGTTATCCGCGTCTACTTGAAATAACGTTGACAGATCTTATGGTTTCTCTTGGGTCCTTAATAGATTGTCTTCCTCCCCACCATCAGGGTTTAAACAAAAGTCCATGGGTAAAAATGATGTTTATAGCCTTTATGTGTTTGTCATGCATGGACACACATATACCACAGCACTATGAGGTGTAAATGTAAAATAAAAGATAATTTAATGGAAAAACTCACAAGCAGAGAGACAGCAGAGTGCATGACTCCTCCATTCTCTCAGCACTGAGTAGAGGGGCATGCTTGGGTAGAGCACAGCTGGAGAGACTTTGAGCTTAGCTTCTGGTATCAGGCTGTTTTACTATTGAACTAATTCAAAACTGCTGTGCTAGCTGCTTGCTAAACTACCAAAGAGAGAGTATGAGTTGCTGATGAGGGGGAGAATAAGCCCCAGAACCATCCAAATTTGTCTCTTCTCAATCCACCCCTGGGCCTATGGTGGCTCGTTAAGTGTGAGTCTTTCCATTAGCTCTCACATATTCTGGGTCACAGTGATTCTTGCATAATTGTCTGGGAGGTGGTCCTGCAGCTGGGGCAGATAGCAAATCACTGCTTGAAACAATTGCGAAAGACCATTTCATCATTTCCATCCATATCTAAAATAGGAAATCTACATACACCAGACATTTTCTGGGGGCAGAGGTGTTCATGCATGACTAATTAAGGTCTGTCATTCCTCTTTGTTTATGAATTAGACTGTATATCCACTTAAAAATATTACGAGATTTTCCAATATTTAGGAATGACCCTTTTGTTATTAAAAGCGACTTCTGGGTAAAGAAGAAGGTTTTTGTAGAACCATAAGAGGCAAAATCACTATCCAGAAATATGTCTTTCCAGCTGTCCTCAATCTGGACAATATACACTAGCCATCAAGGTCATAAACTATCCATCCATACACCATTGCCAAAGCAAATACAAGTCTTAAAAATATTAAAGATGGCAGGGGCACCTGATGCTACTAAATCAGTTTAGTGACCCACTTCAGCTCAGGTCATTATCTGGCAGTTTGTGAGTTCAAGTCCCACAACGGGCTCGCTGCTGTCAGCCTGTCAGTGCAGAGCCTGCTTCAGATCCTCTGTCTCCCTCTTTCTGCACCTCCCCTGCTTGTGCTTTCTCAGAAATAAACATCAAAAATATATATATATTGAAGATGGCCAAGTGTTCCTTTTCAAACTCACTTAGCTTTCTAGCCAATGACTTCTGGGTACACTGTTGCTCAACCATGGCAAAGTAGATATAACAATATACAACTTTTAAAGAGCAGCAGGCAGGGGTGCCTGGGTGGCTCAGTTGGTTAAGCATCTGACTTCAGGTCACAATCTCACGGTTTGTGAGTTTGAGCCCCACATCAGGCTCTGTGCTGACAGGTCAGAGCCTGGAGCCTGCCCTGGATTCTGTGTCTCCCTCTCTCTCTGCCCCTCCCCTCCTCATGCTCTCTCTCCCTTTCTCTCAAAAATAAATAAACATTAAAATAATTTTTTTAAAAAAAGAGCAGCCGGGAGAGCCAGCTATTAATTAATTATTAAAAAAGAATAATTAATGAAAGGCTAGAATAAGTGGCCCAAAGAGGGTTCTGTGAATGTCTAACCTTTTCCCATGTGGCATTATCATCAATTACCATGATTCTATTACACTTATTAAAATATAGTAGGGAAAACTATTCAGTGGAGCCATGGCCATGGCTATAGGGACCTACTGTAATGGTGTCTTATAGCTGGAGAAAGAAATTGGCCTCAACTCCAGATACAGCACTGGTAAGTGGAAATTTATAGCCAAAGAAGAGGGTATAGGTCAGCAGATAAAGAATTACTAAAGAGATAATACCATGAGCAAGGGAGGATTCTGGCTAAACCAATTAACATGACTCTTGCTGAAGGCAGACCAGGGGGATCAGAAACTATTTGGGGGACGGTAAAGGATGAAGGACCGAGGTGATAGGATATAGGGGAAAAACCCACATTTTTCTTAATCTGTAGAAGTATAATTTTAATGACCAGCTAATTATATCACTAATTATTTGTGGCAAAATAGTACTCATTTAAGCACTTCAAAATGGAAGATACAGAAAGATTAAATTACAACATACTACGTTAACTAAATACTTGGTTTTTTTACAAATAAATGTCATAGTACACTGTTGACATTTAATACTCTTATAATACAATAGTTAAACCTGTAAGCCTGCAAAATAAGTCATCTGTAATTAATTAAGAAACACAGTTCGGACACCTGGGTGGCTTCATCAGTTAAGCATCCAACTTTGGCTCAGGTCATGATCTTGCACTCATTAGTTTGAACCACACGTCAGACTCTATGCTGACAGCTTGGAGCCTGGAACATGCTTCAGATTCTGTCTCCCTCTCTCTCTGTCCCTCCCTACTCATGCTCTGTCTCTCTCTCAAAAATAAATAAGCATTAAAAATATTTTTAAAAAATAAGAAAGTTAAAAAGACCATGTTAAACAAAACTACTGGGCCTACCAGGATGGGTTTGTAAGTAGCAACAAATATAGTCACACAGCTCCTGTGTATTTCAAATTTTATTATGGATGAGCTAAACCAGCTTAGCAGCATTCTTGCTAAACCAGACACAAACATGTTAGTCCAAAAATGGAACTCTAGTTGAAAAGTTCAGGGGAGCCTGAAGAAAGTTTGGTCCAGAAGAGACTCTTTGTCATACATCACACATCTGTGTAGATGTTTAAGTCAATTTAAGAAAAGCTGCTCTATGATCAGGAGAACTAAGATTTATTTGATAGCATAGAATCACTAGCTCTGTGGGTTATTATCAACTTGGTCTCATTAAGTTTGACAGATGGCTATGGCATTCCATTGGGTTCACCCACATTGGAGGAGGGCTTATTTATTTATTTATTTATTTAATCAATGACCCATGCCCTTTTGTAAAGTGGAATATCTTGTTGACAAGACTTCTACTGAGCTAACAGTTTGGGTAAAGCTATAGGTGAGCCATCTCATGAGAAATGAGTAAGGAGTCACCCATTCATGATGTTACCTAAGATTCAGAAACCAAACCTAGCTCTAGACTGGATGTATCACGTTCATTTTTCAACAGATTATTTTTAAGCTTATCTTTTCTTATGAAACTTATGATTCAGGAAAGATGCTTTATAGGAGTAGTAACAATCTTCTTTTAGTGAGAATGATTTGCCTTCAGTAGGACCCAATCACAGACTAGCAGCTATTGCTAGACCTTAGAATAAAGTTTTCAAGTACAAAAGGCCAGAAGCCACTGAATACCAGGTTTTTGTTTGTTTTGTTTGTTTTGTTTTGATTTTGGCTGTTTTTATTATGGCTCATTATAGTTATAAGTTTGGTCCCAGGAATCTGGAATTTGGGATCTAAAGTAATTGGTAACCCAAGAATAGAGCTTGTCTTACTATTATCTGGACACTTTTGAAGATTATGGCCTACCAGTCAAGTTTTTCCACTAATTGGGTACCTTGGGATAGAGATTTTAATACAATTCTAAGTTTAGAATACATTTCATCCAATATCCAAAGAGGTCAAACACTTGGTAGGCATCCTTCTTTACAGTGGGAGACAGAAAGGCCAACAAATTGCTCTTAATAGGCCAAATCAATGTCTGCAAAGACTGCAGTCCAGTTTCCCCCTAGGTTAGTTGTATGGCAGAACCTGGGAGTCTATCCTCATTTAAGGTCTCATTCATGTTTACTCACTTGTGTTAGGATACCATGCTATGGAATAAGAAGACATTTCACAGTGGGGATTACTATCAAAGTACCATCAATATTCAAGAATATTTAGACCTCGTCTAGAAATCTACACTGTACTTGTGTTTGTCCAATTCCTGATGACACTTCCCAGGAAGGTTTGCAATTAGTAAAAACATACTGTGTTAGTTGTCAAGTAATGACAAACTGAGTTGGGGAATTTTTAGTTAAGAAATATGGAAAAGAGGGCATTAGAAATGCCCAAGGTTATATACAAAATATCATTGGTGACAGCTATTTGTTCAGTCACTGTAATGAAATTCTGCATTTTAAGAACATTTCCTTTTTTATAAGCCTCAACACTCCATAGTATGTCTCCAAGTACCAGTGTCTTTTAATGGCTTTTCACTGGCCAGAATGGGAGGTTGTTTTTATAACACCGCTGCCTCCAATGACGCTTGGATGAGAAGAGTAAAATGTGTTCCTTCTTGTGAAAGGAGACATTATTTCAATGTCACAACCTTGGCAAGTTTTAAGCTTAAAAGTAGTTCTGAGTCATGTGTTCAAATACTTGAGAAGCCACCAACTAGAGTCACAATGAATTTATATGATCAGTAGGTCCAGATACCCATGCACTCATAACATCCACATTAATTAAAGGCAGGATAACACAGAATAGCAAGCATAGTTCAGGACTCCCTTCTCTGTTGGGGTCCTCCACTCAGCAAAATGATTAACAACTAGTAAGAGGAGATTTCATCACAATTTCCTTAAATCCAATAATCCATGATTGTACATTAATACACTGAGTTGTTTACATTTTTCACTGCACAAGTCGCCAAATAAATTCCAGGTATTGATACCTGTTGATCAGGCTGGATGCATTTCTGAGCAGTCCCTATCTTGTTTCATCTTGAGTATTTTTATTCTCTAGGAAAAGTCTCTACATTTCCTCCCCCAGAGTGCTGGTTTTTATAATACTCTTTTAAAAAAAAATTTGATGATTATTTATTTATTTTTAGAGAGAGAAAATGCAAGAAAGCATGTGCACGAGCAGGGGAGGGGAAGAATGAGAGAGAGAGAGAGAGAGAGAGAGAGAGAGAGAGAGAGAGGATCCCAAGCAGGCTCCATGCTGTCAGTGCAAAGCCCAACACAGGGCTCGATCGCATGAACCACGAGATCATGACCTGAGTCAAGATAAAGAGTTGGAGGCTCAACTGACTGAGCCGCTAGGCACCCCAGTTTTTGTAATATTCTTAAAACTCTTTTAGTCCTCTTCATCTTCAAACACAGCCACTGGCCCAGCTCAGCTTCTCTCTGTAAGTGTATCAGTCCTCTCCTCTGCCCTTCAGCCCATTTACACTGAATGGGATTCTTCTTACTACCCAGTTTTTCTCAGCCCACTCCAGTTCTTCTCAGCCCAGCCTCCTTCCTACTAGTTGCTAACAGCCTCATTACAGTTTTATTTCCCAGGAAATCCATCATTCTGAGATTTCAGACCATGGGATTTTGCCCAACCACTGCATAAATCTGAATAGACATAACAGAGAAACTATTGTCTTTAGAGTTTGGAACACAGAGGGTAACTTTCCTAATCTGTGTCTACTGGTTACTCAGTTATGAGCTCTCCCACTTTCCATGTGTCTGGAAGGGATATACCTGAGCCCTGTTATTTCCCAAAACACAAAACTCAGAATGGAGTGGGGTATGTTCCTTAAAGGTTACCTGTTGTTATGTAAAAGAGTCATTCACCCACCACTCCAAATGTAAAATATAGTGTTTTTAGAGGAATCTTGAAGGCAATGAGATACGTGGGATGGAGACTCATAGGTCATCTGTGTTTGATAATTTGCTTTACCTGAATGAAAAGTAATAATTGGAAATAGTTTCACAATTTAGAGCAAGGTATCCCACCTAAATTAAACTCTTACTCTCCCACAGAGACTGAGAGACAGAGGCACTATCTTTCTTGACTATATTTCAAAGGGATGGCTCTCAGGTCCTTGAGAGAGGCTATGTGGGGTTGTAAAACTGGCAAGAAGCTTTTTAAAGATTTATACCTCAAAGGGGCAGGGAAAGAATTTACAATATTCCTAGTTTCTAAAGCAAATGTTCTAAGAAAGAGGAGATCAGAGGCCTAGACACTAGAAGAAATTTGTCTAAATTTATTCAAGCTGAGGAATATGTTAAAGTCTTTTTGGTTATAAGGTATGCTTCCTGGACCTTATAGTTACCAACCCAGAAGCTATGAATTGAAGGGACACTGGCTTTGAGCTGTAGCTCTGATCTATTCAAGTAAACATCTATTATTCACAGAGATACTATACATCGAGCCAGGGACACTGACCCTGAGAAATAAAGTCAGTAAAAAAAAAAAAGTAATTTAGGAGTGGGCATCCAAAAATTACCCATCTTAAATAAAAAATGGAATGTGTGTCAGGCAAAGGAGCCAAATGTGGCTTCTCCTGGATCAGGATACTACATTCTTCTGCCAGCCATTGAACACCTCAACCATGGCATCTTTCTTCAAAGATTCTGGCTTGAAAATAGTTTTTCCATGGAGCTAGTGATCCACTCACACAAGACCTACATTCTCTTTTACTAGAGTGGCCCTTTTAAAACATACTTTAGTTGATAAATCAAATTCATCCTTATTAATATCAATTTACTAAGTCTAGCCCTTTTTTTTTTTTTTTTTTTCCTTTTTTTTTTTTTTGCAAGCTACCAAGTCTTAGAGACTGATGCTTTCCTCTCAGGCCATCCAGGAGTTAAGCACAAGTCAACAGGACATTTGGATGGAGTCTCCAGAGTAACTGGGGAAAACAAAAGTAGCAGATGGGCATTTGAAATCAAGCTGAAAGAGAAGGAGAGAAAGAAGCCAATCATCTCCTTCCCTCTAACACATGCACTATTACCTGGAATTAAATCAGGTGATACATTTGCTATTTTTTACCACAAATATATTAAAAAAATTTAGCTTCATCTTCTTTGAAATGGAATATTGAAATTCTCTCTGCCTTCAAATAACACGATGCTGTCATTTAGCTTTTAAAAACTAAGAAATACTCCCATTTTTCATTCCCTTAAAACTTAGTGGCTCTTCCCAACTTCAGAACAAATTCATCAAACTCCTTGACCTAGCAAAAAGGAGAATATATTGCAAACATTTCTTCTTCCCTGTTCCGCACCAGTGGGACCTTGTGTACTGTCCCCATGCGAAAGATAGCTGCTGGAATTGGGCAGTACGGCGAAAATTTTCAACACACTCTGTTCAGCTATTCCCAGATTGAAGCTGCCTTTCCATCTCACAAAAGACATTAGTCACACACTGATATGATTATTATTTGAAGCAAATGATGGAATTTTCACTATTGGAGTCAAAGTCTCCCATCTAATTTCCCTTAAAAGCAGAAGGTAAGCTTTTTAGGTATTGGTTATATTGCATTCATCTTTTGTCCACACTGCCTTTAGTACAGAGCTTGGCTCATGGTTGACCCTCAGTAAGAGTGTGCCAATTGAATGAAATTAATTACTCGTGAATGAATGAGTGGATAACTAGTTAGAATTAACTTATAGCTCTGGAAAAGAGACATGCAAACGTGCACTCCAAGGGCTCAAATTAATGATGTTAACCTGCATTAACCATGTGGGATAACTAAGTTAATGAACCACAGATTCACCCTACACAGATATACAAAAACACCCATATGTATGCATGGAAAAGGATGGCATAATACCAAAAATTCTTTTATCTTATTCTTCTTTTTTTTTTTTTTTTGGAAAGCAGGAAAATGCATTCTTGTTCCCTGAAATCACTTTCCCTGACAATTTTTTTCAGTCTGTTGTATTGATTGATCTTCATCAGTTTTAGCCTTGAAATGATAAAAAGGGTGGAATATAAACAAAGAGTTGCCTGCACAATATTTAGGTGGAGAACATTCATCAGTGTGAACAGCTCGTACTTAAAGGCAGTGAGAAGAGTATTCCCCCAATGCCCAAGTACAGTTCTCAGCTTTAATGAAAAAGAGACAATTAGAACAAAGGCACTTGCTCACTTCAAGTCACAATTCATCAAGCTGTCAAAGACAATAAAATGCTACATACCTAATCTTTCCTGTTAACCATAATGTAGGCAATGCAATTACATTGTTGCAGCAAATTGGCAAGAATTAGAGGAAGAATTAATGTAAAAACCTTGTGAAATTTTCTGTTCCAGTAAATGGTGTCATTTATATTTAAAAATCTGGTAAAGAAATATTAAGTATTAAATGAATTAGCGATAAATACTTCTTATTAAGCCCATTGTCTTGCTCAGAAGTATTAGAGATTTTTTTAAGTATATAAGCAAGGGAAAAAATCAATTAACACCGCCAAAGCCATCTATTAAAATTAAAACCATGAGATAATTTTAGGTGAAATGGAAAGTAGCAACACGAACACTTTATAATACTTGGAAATGCAAAAGAACAGATAAATTTAATCTCAAAATGGCCAAAATGCTATAAATACATTCCTTCCATAAATGATACATCCATATCCTCATAGAAGAAGAAAGTAGCTGACTATGAAATTATACAATTAAATATAAAGCATTCTCTAAATGACCTCTATTTGCAAAATCATTTCTTGACACTATAAGAATACAGAAAAATAAAACAAGTCCCACCCATAAAGGTGCAAACATTAATTGAGGACCTAAAAATGCCAAGTCAAGGAATAAAAAGATGAGAAGGGGCCATGTCTGATCTGGAGGAGCCCACAACCCCCAGAGAATGTTAAGTATAAAACATCATTTGGGGGAGGAGCCAAGATGGCAGAATGGCACTGAAGTTTTTTTGTGTCTCACGTCCATGAAATACAGCCAGATAAACACTAAACCATCCTGCACACCCAGAAAACTGATCTGAGGATTAACACAACTATCTGCACATCCTGAACCACAGAATTCAGCAGGTATGCAGCACAGAGAAGTGAACTGGGAGAGAAAGAAGCCGTGGAAGATAGGGAGCCTCTTTTGCATGTGGAAAGAGTATGGAGATGGGAGTGGGGAGGGGCAGAGAATATGGGAAAAGCAACCCCCCCAAAAAGCAGATGGAGAGAAAGTGGAAAAGTGGAAACGGCTGCAGGGACTGAATCCAAAAAGGAGAAAGGAGAAAGGAAAGGGTTTAAATTCCATTAAGACTCTATAAAGAGGGGGAGCAGAGAGTCTGAAACTCTGCAGCTCAATACCTGGCAGTGCTCTGGTGGGAAGGGCGAATCCCTAGGAGCAGAGTGAAGTCCAGAGGTCTTTGGGCCACACACAAGAGGAGGTTCCCCTGCTGGGAGGACACCTGGTAGAGGCTGTGTGGATACCCCAAAGGCAAAGGCACCAGTGGACCCAGGAAAACAACCATATTTGCTGGTGCTGGAACAAGGTCATTGGGGGTGAAGCCTGGCGCCAGATGTGTTGTGATTTGTTATAATCCCTGAAAAGCTGCTGCTACACGATCATGTGAACTTTTTCTGGGATGGGCTGGCACCCAGGTGTAGTCTCTAGGCATTGGCAGCAGCACAGTCTGGTGAACTTTCCTGGGTGTGGCCAGTACCCAGCCATTGTGTGGTGAGACCCTCCGGCAGAGGGGCAGAATGGGTCAAAGCTGCAGTTCCTCAGAATTAAGGGGTCAGAAAAAACAGCCGCATCTGAGGTAAAACTCAGGAGGAAGGTTCTGCCTGGGGCTTGGTCACAGACTGTGTAAAAGTGGGGAGTGGATGGAAGCAGAAGACAAAGAACAGGTGAGCGATTGCTGATCCGGGAGAACAGACTGGGTAGCTGGTGGCACCATTATCACTGCTTCTGTGCATGTGCATACACACCTACAAACACCACAACAATCCACCCCAGTAAGCTAAGCAGCTCCATCTAGTGGAGAACGGAGCCATTACACTAAGCCCTGCCCAACTGGGCTAACCTCACTCTTCAGGAACATGAGTCTCTCCGCATGCTTAGTTTATGGACTGTAAAGTGCTTTATAGTTTGACTTCTAGGGGAAAACAAAGTAATTTCAGTCATATTTCAGTCTGTTTGCCGGTCCATCTATTCAATTTTCTTTTTTTTTTCTTTTTTCTTTTTTTTCTTTTCTTTTTCTTGAATACAGAAAGAGAAAAAAATTATTTTCATTTTCAATTTTTATTGAAAATATTTTTATTTAATTTTTTCTCCTATATTTTTTAGTTTGTGTAATTTTTTCCAAATTCTATTTTACTTCTATCATTTCATTTTAGTATACTTCGGTGTATTCTTTTTTTTCAAATTTTCAAACGATTTGCTTTTGTTTTCTTTCCTTCCCCTTTTTTCTCTAATCTATCAAGCCCCTTTCAACACCCAGACAAAAACACACCTAGGATCTAGCATCATTTACTCGATTTTGTGTGTGTGTGTGTTTTCATTTTTTTAATTTTAATATTTTTTTAATTTTATTTTTTTAATTTTAATTTTTCTATTTTACCTAATGAATTTCTTTGCTCCCTTCAAAATGATGAAAGGAAGGAATTCACCCCAAAAGAAAGAGCACAAAGAAACAACAGCAGGGGACTTAACCAACAAGATACAAGCAAGATGTCTGAACCAGAATTTAGAATCACAATAATAAGAATACTAGCTGGAGTCTAAAATCGATTAGAATCCCTTTCTGCAGAGATAAAGGAAGTAAAAGCTAGTTGGGGTGAAATAGAAAATCCTATAACTGAGCTGCAATCATGAATGGATGCCACAGAGGAAAGGATGGATGAGGCAGAACAGAGAACCAGCAATATAGAGGACAAACTTATGGAGAATAATGAAGCAGAAAAAAAGAAGGAGACTAAGGCAAAAGAGCACGATTTAAGAATTAGAGAAATCAGTGACTCATTAAAAAGGAACATCAGAATCATAGGGGTCCCAGAAGAAAAAGAGAAAGAAATAGGAGTAGAAGGATTATGTGAGCAAATCATAGCAGAAAACTTTCCTAACCTGGGGAAGGACACAGACATCAAAATCCAGGAAGCACAGAAGACTCCCATTAGATTCAACAAAAACAGACCATCAACAAGGCATATCATAGTTAAATTCACAAAATACTGAGGCAAGGAAAGAATCATGAAAGCAGAAAGGGGAAAAAAAGTCCCTAACATACAAGGGAAGACAGATCAGGTTTGCAGCAGACCTATCCACAGAAACTTGGCAGGCCAGAAAGGAGGGGCAGGATATATTCAATGTCCTGAATCAGAAAAATATGCAGCCAAGAATTCTTTATCCAGCAAGGCTGTCATTCAAAATAGAAGGAGAGATAAAAGTTTCCCAAAGAAAAATTAAAGGAGTTTGTGACCACTAAACCAACCCTGCAAGAAATTTTAAGGGGGACTCTCTGAGGGGAGAAAATATGATACATACACACATACATACATACATACATACATACATACTAAAAGCAACAAAGACTAGAAAGGACTAGAGAACACCACCAGAAACTCCAATTCTACAAGCAACCTAATGGCAATAAATTCATATCTTTCGGTACTCACTCCAAACATCAATGGACTCAATGCTCCAATCAAAAGACATAGGATAACAGAATGGATAACAAAATAAGATCCATCTGTACATAAGAGACCCACCTTAGACCTAAAGACACCTTCAGATTGAAAGTAAGGGGATGGAGAACCATCTATCATGCTAATGGTCAACAAAAGAAAGTCCGAGTAGCCATACTTATATCAGACAATCTAGACTTTAAAATAAAGACTGTATCAAGAGATGAAGAAGGGCATTATATCATAATTAAGGGGTCTATCCACCAAGAGGACCTAAAAATTAGAAACATTTGTGTGCCAAATGTGGCAGCACCCAAATATATAAATCAATTAATCACAAACATAAAGAAACTCATTAATAATAATACCATAATAATAGGGGAGTTTAACACCCCACTTACAACAGTGGACATATCATCTAATCAAAAACGCAACAAAGAAACAATGGCTTTGAATGACACACTGGACCAGATGGACTTAATAGATACATTCACAACATTTCATCCTAAAGCAGCAGAATATACATTCTTTTCCAGTGCACATGAAACGTTTTCCAGAATAGATCACATACAGGGACAACACATACTGGTGTTGAAGAGATAAAAACCTATATTCATGGGAGAAAATGCCTGGTTTGAAGTTTCTGACCATAAGTATTTGCCCTCTGTAACCACTGGTGGCTCTGAAACAGCCAGGAAACTTCTAAGGGTTACCATGTATTAGAATACATTCAGCTGCAGTATCAACCAGAGCTATCTCTTTTAATTTATTTCTGAGGGATCAGTGAATATTGAGCTTAACATTAGGCCTCTGATCACTTCCAATAGCCCCACTGGAGGCAATCTTGGCCTGCACCCTCCACCCAGAGTGTGGGAAGCACTTGCCTGAATAGGACTAAATCCCTCAGGCTTTCACTGGACCAGATAGGGCATAAGGGATAGTAGGGACATATGGGAAAGGTTCAGATTTTAAGGCTTTCTTCAGGCCAACCAACACTGTGTTTGGTTGTAAGCCTATCTTTTCAGGTGAAGTCCCAGCAGCAGTGAGGTCAAACCACATTTGCCTCCAGGCTACTTTTACAAGCTCTTTATACCTGATTGGCATAGTCTTTGGCTTTTTGAGTTCCCTCTGTCTCAGTTATTTCCCGCGTCCCAGACCTGTTCCCAGGACTTGTCAGTTTCCCTCATATCAGCAATGGATTGACCATCACCATAAATGTCTTGTACCACAACTGGACTCAGTTTGGATATCAGCATCCCATACCAAGTGCTGGGGGTGGAATGGAACATCTTGGCTTTCATTTGTACAATAACCATGATCTGAGCAAAGCCTTCAAAGACAGGAGCATTAAGAAGACTGTCTCATTCCAAACTCCCTAAGAAATTGTTGTACCTCCTGCATAGATTTCTAGTATAACCATGTGCCCAGGGACATCCCCTCATTGTGCCAAGGCTTCCTGCAGGCTAGAAAAATTTGATTTGTAAGAGAGTAAGTGCCTTAAATACCCTGAGTGCCATGCAGATGTGGCCAGACGACTGTGTGTGGTGATGTTATTCATTCCCTCTTCCTCCTCTATGGTCAGAGAAATGGCATTCCACCTGTATCCCATAGCCACACTAACCATGCCTGGATACTATCCCTAGCCTTTTGCTAGAATTTGACAACTTTATTGTTAAAGTCAGAGAGAGTATATTCTCTCATCATGAACATTTCCTGCACTGGGGACTTCTTTGCCGGCTAGGGTTGCTGTTGCTATGTTTTGGTTTTCCTTTGTGTTAAGGGCCAGTTGACACAGGGCATCTTGTCCATTTCACCACCAATCACCACAACATCCTGGTCTTCTCTCTCCTCACTTTCCTAGGGATTCCACCTCTTAGTGTTCAAATCAGGCTTTGTCACAAGTTCCCAGAACTTACCTGTGGTAGCTTGTACCTGCCTAGCTTGGCAAAACAGTGCACAAAGTCCTCCAACTTATTATTCTGTTCTCCCACCTTGTCTGCTAGCCCCAAATTAAGCAGAGTCTCTATCTTCCACTTTTCTTCCAACTCTTTAACTCAAGTTTCAGCTTCTAGGTGGGCATTGGTGGCTAGCCAAACTATGCACATTAGAGGCCAGTCTGCTGCAGCAACCATTCCCTTCTTTGTCACAGTGTCCTATGTGTATTTACTCAAACAAGTGAATTAGATCTTTGTTTTTAGGGTGTCCCTGTACTCACATGGCGGTTCACAAGCATCTGATATATGTGGTACCCTTCCCAGGCCTTCCCTGAGGATCTCTCTTTCCCAAGACCCATTTCTTCAGTCTCCTGGATAGCTCACCAATTATTGGTTTGAAACTCTGGAACATCCTAGATGAAATCTGAAACTGGCCCCCATAAAAGAGGGCATGGAGAGACTGAAGAAAGAGGCAGGTCACTCCAGATTGATAGCTGGCAATTTTAATAAGCAAGGGGACTTACACACAAAGCTTAACTTGAGTACCCTCAAGATAAGTAAATCTCTATACCTGCCCACCAAAACTTTAAAAGTTTATATAGAAGTCTTGGGGCACCTGAGTGGCTCAGTCGGTTAGGTGTCTGACTTTGGCTCAAGTTATGATCTCGTGGTTTGTGGGTTCAATCCCCATGTCAGGCTCTGTGCTGACAGCTTAGAGCCTGGAGCTTGCTTCAGATTCTGTGCTCCCTCTCTGTCTCTCTCCCAGTCACATTCTGTCTCTCTCTCTCTCAAAAATAAATAAATATTATTTTGTTTAAGTTTATATGGAAGTCTTAACTGGATTTAGTCACATATACCGTCCAGTTGATCTCAGCAATATATTGCTCTCTTTGCATATTTGAAACAGCTCCCAATGTAGGACGATAGGTAGAATGTACATTCCAAGGACAGGGGAGGAGGGGAAGAGCCTCTGATTGTCCAGATCCAGCTCTTGGGTTAAATAGCAGTCACATCTTATCATTAACAACCCCCAACATTCTTCCAAGTGCCAAAACAAACTATTTTATTATAAGCTTCCATTTCAATTGTCCTTTGGGGTGTTTCTATGTCTTTGGTTCAGTCTTAATACACTGAATTTATTCTTAGCCTTAAAATTGACAAAATATATGGATTCTCTGGTGTGCCTGAGATGAGTGGGATAAAGTGCATATTTATATAGTAGATCATGCATATGGATTGACTGAGATAGAATATATGCTTGATATAGCATAGCTATAAGAATAATTATTATTATTTTATAACCCTTTGCTCTATCTTTGTTAGGGTTCAAAGTAGGAAAGCCATGGAATTTGAACAACATGAGGAAGGAGTGAGTATAGGAAAAAAAAAAAAAAAGAAGAAGAAGATGTCTGTGAACTTCTAACATAAAATGTCAGGTTGATAAAGAGTAACTGGATGAGCAGACACTAAGGAAAAGGGGAACCAACAGAGAATGTGTGCCATAAGCCAAACACATGAAATGCTTTATAAAAGGGGGGAGAATTAATTTTGTAAAATCCTTCTGTAATATCAACTAGGATGAGAATTACAAGTAGCAATGTGGAGGTCATTGGTGGCCTTGGCAGAGCATTTCGGTCTGTGCACTGTCAACATTCTGATTAGAGTAGGTATAAAAGATTAAGAGAAGTTATCTTAATTTATATTAAGTTTGCATCTATAAACGACTCTTTCAAGGATTTTTGTTAGAGAACAGAGAAGTTGGAAAGTTGCTGAAGATAAAATGAAGAAGAAGGACAGATGAAAAGATGCGATAAATGATCTCTAGGCTCCCTTTGAACTGCAAGATTCGTGTCATGGTCATGTGAACAATAGCTATGCAAATACACTATTCTGCCTTGCTGGATTTTTTTTTCTTCATATAGAGCTTTTACCAAAGATTTTAACACATAAATATCATTAAAAAGGAATCCTATTTTCTAGTCAAGCACTTTAAATTATGACCCACTCTCTTAAACACCTGCTCACTTGTAATACTCTTCAAAACAACTCATTGTTAAACAGCCAAGTTAACTTTCAATATCTTAACTGGTTAAATACTAGCACTTAACTCCTAAAGTATATTTGCTACAAATTGAACATTAAGTAAAAAGCACTCAAGGCTATTTAGGGCTTTAGTGCCTTCTTATAAAGGTATTGTATTTGCAAACAGATAAGGTTTTCATCAGCTATTATGAAAATAATCCAGAGAACAATTGTTTCTAATTGGTATTGCAAGATAATGTTTCTCTTTGGAGCAAGAGCTGAATCAAGACAAAGATTTGGGTTAAAGTAAATGACTCCCTTATCTCCTGGGCCCATTTATTCGTATCTCCCTTTGGTTGTTTGGCCAGGTATACGCAGGGACCCTGAAATGCAGGTTATATTTAATTGACTCTCTCTATCAGTAGCTGTTTGCTTTGGGAGGCAGGTGAGTGTCTGAGCATCACTGCCAGAGTAAGTAGACCTCTAACCACTCCTTTGACTCCTGGCAGTAACTGCATTACTACTTTTCCTTTCCAATTCCCTGCCCTGCTGCCCAGAGATGAGTGTTAAATGCCCAGGGCTCAAGGTGAAGAGATTGAAGCTAAGGCGAAGAGTTATCCCAATTTCCAGTGAATTTGTATTGTTAACAATTTAACTTTTCAACGGATTTTGGAGTAAAGCAATCAACTCTCTGCTGGAGTTGGGCAGGACACAAGGCTGAGTTTGCTGAATCAATATGTGGAAACCTGACTGACAACTTAGGTAATTTGATGCAGGATTTGGGACAACAACTGGAGATAAATTACTTAACACAGTTGGGAACCAAAATTGTGTTCAGAAAGAGATTCGTATTTTCCTGAGAGGAGTGAGGAGAATTGTAGTGACAGAGAAGTGATGGGCAAAAACAACTCTTACAACTATTCCATATGCAACTGCGTAAGCTCTGATGAGTATCTTTGAATTGTCTTTGTGGAGGGTGGGGAAGCATTGTGAAATACAATGTAAATCAACAATGATAGGAATGCCTCCTCTTTAAAGTATGCAACTACAGAACAGTTAGGGCTGAAGCAGAAGAAAGAACCTATTTTTGGAGAGAAAAATGCGGACTATAAAAGCCATATTTGTGTTTCTCTGAATCATGATGCAGTGCTTTTAGAATTCAACTTGACTATGACAACCATAAAATGCTTTATTAAAATTTATTTGTATGTTTCACTAGCTTGTATTTGTGGATTAAAGGAAGATTCTTCCCTCCACCCAAACTAACATCCCCCTATAATGCATTATGTGCAGTAGTTGCAAAAGCCAAGATGAATAAACCTGGCCAACTCTAGGATATGCGAAGTGAAGAAGGAAAGGAGTATGTAGAGAGAGATACACTCAATTAATAATCCACTCACAGGGGTGCCAGGGTGGTTCAGTCGGTTAAGTATCTCACTTTGGCTCAGGTCATGGTCTTGCAGTTTGTGAGTTCAAGCCCCATGTCAGGCTCTGTGCTACCAGCTCAGAGCCTGGAGCCTGCTTCAGATTCTGTGTCTCCTCTCTCTGCCCCTCCAATGCTCATGCTCTGTCTCTCAATAATAAATAAACGTAAATTTTTTTTTTAATAATAATTCACTCACAGTCACAGCCAGATAAGAGAAGACGCTTCCTTTAACATGTGTGATCAAACATATTTGAAAGGGGCACTTCATTGCTGTGTTGCTTCAATGGAGACTTGAGAAAAAGGTAAATGCCTTCCAAGGTGTAGCAGAGATTTGTATTTGACTTTTCAGATTTCACTTCCCTTTTTGAACTGAATCTCAAGGTCCTTTTGAGAAATTACCTTCCACAGTATGGTCTTCTGTGACATATTCAGTAGATGACATACAACAAGAGTTAGACCAATCAGC
The DNA here is from genome assembly GCF_023721935.1 of Panthera uncia. NCBI lineage: Eukaryota > Metazoa > Chordata > Mammalia > Carnivora > Felidae > Panthera > Panthera uncia. The sequence continues at coordinate 33,572,463 of NC_064810.1, forward strand.
TGCTTTCTCTTGAGCATCCGGACCAAGAGACCAGAGATAATTGGAATTCATCCACTTCAAAAGCTCTACCTTACCCAGATTGTTACTCTTCCTAGACTTTTGTTGTGCTTCTTGCTTTCTAGCTTGTGGGGCTACTTGATCTGCTTATTTCCAAGTCCTATGCTAAGATGTAGCATTCCATAAGTTCTGTAATACCCCATTATTTGCCCAATACACTTACTTTTGCTTAATTTAACTGGAGTTGATTTCTTTCATTTGCAACTAAAACTTCCAAAATTCATACACATGGGGCACCTGGCTAGCTCAGTTGGTAGAGTATGCAACTCTTGATCTTGGGGTTGTGAGTTCAAGCCCCATGTTGGGTGTAGAGCTTACTTAAAAAAAATTCACACACAAGATCCTAAGTAGCCCTAATACTGAAAATTATATCCTCGCCCTCAATGAACATACACGTGTCTGTGTTTATGTGTACGTGTGTGAAAAATCTCAACATGAGCTCTCCAACACCGTTTTACATCTTGGCCACTTCCTTTAATTTCTTAGCACCTTGTGCATATTGTCATGGTTGCAAAAGTGACCCTTCTTCTTGGCATCTTTTCTTGGCGAAATTGATCAACAGAGAGTACAATTACAAATGCCAAATATCTATGAATTATTTAAAATACTTCCCACTCTTTCACTCCCTTTGTCCAATACTTTAACAAGTTTTAGTGATTATAACTTCTAAATATCTCTCAGATCTGTATCCAGGACCACCATTGCTCTGCATGATGATAATTTTTCTTCTGAGATATTGCAAGTGTTGCCTAAAAGTTCTGCTCATATTTACTTGTGTAAATCTATTCTTCATATATGGCCATCAGGACAATCTTAATGAAATAATAATTTAAACATATCACACTCAGCTTTAAACACTTCAGTATCCTCTCAGAACTGTTAGGACAATGTCCAAAATCTTTAATATAGCCTACAAGCCAAGTACTCCACCACCCCTCACTCAGCCCTTTGTTTCACATAACATTGTACACATTGCTCTTTCAACTCCAAGAAGGATCTGTTTCCTTACATCATACGCCTCTGTACCTACCTCGACACATTTTGCCTGGTGGTTTCTCCTGCCTTCTCTAATTAAATCTTAAGTATTCTTCAGATGTCAGCTAAATACCTTGTCCCCAGAAACATTTTCTATCCTGGCCACCTAGATCAGATCCCTTTATTATGCTTTCTTCAGGACCACAAACTTCTCTTGACACCACTTATCCCAGTAGTGTTTGATTAACTATTACTCCTTTTCTCTCTCCCAACAATGCAGTCTAAGCAACATGAGGTCAGGGACAAAATTAATTGTTTTATTCCTTGTTTCCCTAGAACTAATCACTTGGTAATTAATGAATAGAGTCAATCTTCCCTATGAAAATATGAATTCCTTGAGGACAAGAACTACAACGTCTGACATAAGTGTTCAAAGATCAATTACTGATGTGTCTTCCATTAGGGTGTAGTAAAGGAATTCCTTACTTTAACCACTGATGAAGGATATAAACATATTTATCATTCACGGTCATGTACACATTTTGGCCACAATCTGATAGTGCATAATCTTAAAAAGTTATTTTCAGATTTCTTTTGATTACTCAGAATCAACAAGCCAGGCATGTAGTCAAAAATCTTTCATCAACAGTTCACGATATTCTTCTTTGACAGATAACATTTCAGACAACCTGAAATCAACTTCAGCAAAGCAATTAAATATTTTCCATTAAAAATTGCTTTATTTGAAATGTTTATTAATAAACTCTTAAGATATTTAAGTAAAACCTCAGATCAAACATCAACCTTATCCCAATTAACTCCATAGGTGTGCCTTAGATTTTCTGGAGGCAACCTAGAAGTGTAGATTCAGATCCCAACACCAATATGCACAATCCTCACAATCCTCTCAAGGACTCCTGTGCTTGATGAGCTTCATTTTGGTCTGTTTTTATTTTTCAGGGTTTTCCACGGTCCTCAGATTCTGACTAGTGTTGGCAATTGTCTAGTGTTGGCAAAAGTCTCTCTTTCTGATAGCATTAGTTCACACCCGGACTTCAGTAAGATTCAAAAAAAAAAAAAAAAAACCCAAAAAATGTTTAAGTAAACCGAAGGAACCTTAATATCCATACAACACATAAAGTCAGGGAGTATATTTCTATTGTGTGTGTTTGGTATATAGTAGGCCTTAAATAAGTACTTGCAGGATTAATAAATACACTGTACTGGAAAGAGACTGATTATCCTCAGTTATATTTTGCTGTATCCCTGGTGGGAGGGTGCTAGAGTAACTTCATTTAATCTTAACTAGAAGAGGTAGTCAATTTTGTCACAAGAAGGGTTTATTTGCCTGTAGATGCTCCATTCTGGGGGAGGCGGGGAGACATGAAACAAAACAAAAAATCAAAAAATATCGAATCTGCCTACCAAGGAATTGCCAGGGATTCAAGCATGCTCAGAAAGCAGCTATATTGTCACTCCCATCCCTTGTCAGTTCAAACCTGCTTTATTGAACTGGTTATTTCCTAACCCCTACATGAAACAGAATGCATAAGTATGCCTTTTTCATTAATCTTAGATAATAAAATAAAATCTATGGACAACTTTGAAGAACTAAACAAATGTTGGGGTTTAGTATTCATCATAGCTGATCTATAAAAGCTTATGCTGATATCTAGCAACCTGTCATGATTTCATTAGAGGAAATCTTCCTGGAGCTACTTTGGGTCAGCAGGGGCCAGGCATCCAGATCATGAATATTCTTGAAGAAGATATCCAGTAGGCATTCAGGAAAGTGAACCTTGGAATATTTGGCTGTGATGCTATATAGGCAACCTGTGGACTTTATTGGTTAATGTCTGTGTGGCATGAGGGCAGATAAATTATTCATAAACTGGGTTTAAGTTTTGATTTGATCAGCAATAAGTATGTACAGAGGGTACCTTTCAAATGTGAATTGAAAATAACTCTCTTTCCTAGGTCCTTACCAGTGCTGAATTAGATCCAATGGGAAAGCACTAGAAAAGAAGTCTTTTACAATTCTCTAATTTTATAATTCATTGTCAATCAAGATTAAGCACCATCAATGCAGATGCTCTGTTTCATAGACCCCAATAGGTACTGATAAGAAATGTGGAGATGGGCTGCCAGCCATTTCCCAAAGACAGAGGACCAACTCTCTTATAGGAGAAGGTATGCTTGGCAGCAGCCTAGGGCTATTCTATGCAATAAACCACAAAAGCTATGAATTCACAGCCCCACATTTACCTTTGCTCCTTTCTACCCTAGATAAGGGATGTGGATGGGTAAAATATTCAGGAGGAAGATTCAGAGTTGCAAACAGCATAAAGAAGCTATTCTTTCAGCAGTTGGTCAAGTTTTGGGGCTTTCCCCACCACCCAAGGCACAAGGTATGGGGTTGGGGGATTGTATAGGGCAACGGTATTACTCTGGAAGGGTTGACAGCCATCTTGTGACATTTGAAGCTGAAGAAGGAAGCCAAAACCAAGAGAAAGAAGTCAATAGATATAGAGGATATTTAGTCCATGATGAAAATGTTTCAGCCTCAGACCACATTGTGCCCAGGTTTATTCAATTAGGTGAGTCAATAATGTTTCTCTTTTACTTACGTCAGTTTGAACTGGTTTTTTTTGTTTCTGTTTTATGCATAACTGACCCAAGATCTGCCAAGTATGGTATGTGGTGGTAGAACTATCTTACTCCAAATTCAAAAGCACAAATTCACTCACTGAAGAAAGATAAACAGTGTCATCCATTCCAAAAACTCAAAGAAGACCACCAGAGGAAGAAAGTAACAGGTAAAAGTTTTCTGTTCTTTTTCTTCCTTCACTTTCTCACACTTGATGGTAAGGAGGTCTTTTGATGTTTCACTGTGATTATTTTGAAAGGCTTAGGCCTACTCCTACCAAAGACATGAGGACATAGTTGCTATCAGCTACACCTTAGCCTACCCAGGATTTTGCATGTGACCTTAAGAAAGCTCCCTGCCAGGATGAAGCCAAGACCCTAAGATACTGGTGAAGAGGGAACAGATAATTGGAAAAGGTGCAGAAGAAACTAGGGTATGGGAGTTGGAAAGCAGTGGGGAAAAGAAAGTATGTCAGAAAAAGAGATGGTTTTTAAATGTCTATTTTACCTAGGCACAATCTGTGTGCACTGAAAGGTGACAGTGTGAAAAGAAAAGAATGTTGTGTATCATCTACAGTCTCTGTGTGCTTTCTTTTTCATGAAAAATCAGATTGTGTTCCTTCTGTTAACAGATTGTTCCTGCAAAGCCTTTTAAATTGTGCAAGTCATAGCAAAGCAGTTAGAAAATAAACAGTCCTAGAATGTGTTTAAATGTTTCTTCTCCACTCTTTCAGCTATGGGTCCCATTTCTGGCTCCCTTTGGGCGGTGTCTTTGCCTGTTTTGTAATAAATCAATGACTACATCTAAAAGCTACATATATCATTTTCTCCAGTGAAGATTTAATATGGAAAAAAAATACCTGTTGCGCATATATATATATATATATTTATTTAATATAATTTTTTTTTTTTTACTTTCTATAGTTGACCATCATAAAATTTGTGCCAGAATCCATACTTCATTTCTCCATGTTTTGGGCAAATTTCTTCTTGTTTATCTGTTTGTATACTACTTCTCCACCCCTCCCTGCCCTTCAGAATTGTGTAATGGGATTTTTACATAGAAACTGTACTAAGAAGGCAAAACTTCATTGTTTGTTTTAAATACTATAATTATTTATGATTAAAATAACTATATGAATATAGTGTACATTAATAGCTCACATTTTACAGACAGATTCTTAAGCAGCTGTTTCTTAAGGAGCCGTAGAAATTTAAATTACTTCCAAATGCAGAGACCACCAATTCCTAAAAATTCAGAGTGGTAAGAAAGGAAATGGGGATATATTATCTGCCCTGTGTCTGGAGAACAGTTGTCTTCTCCCGACTTGCCAAGGAGAGAAGTGAACTGAAAAAAAGCTGCTTACCCAAAGCTGCCATGGGCATGTAGATGCTTTTGGAATTTTTCCAAAGATTTTAACCAAATATTCAACCCACAACAAGTATTCCCTGTGGCACTGTTGGAGCATGCTGCATTTACACATTGTAAATGGAAGCCAAATCACACACTTATGTAAAATGACTGGTATAGCAGAAAAACAAGTTATGTATTTAATAAGCAATCTCAAGCTTATAATGTAGTGAAATCCACTTGTAATTTCTTTCATTGTTGTTTTTTTCCCCCTTGCACATACTGTTCATTTTTAAACTTCTCTACAAGGCTTTCATAAAAATCAACTTAGTCGATACACCATCACTCCAATTTTCTTTGCCCATTCCCTTGAAAAACTGTACTCCCATTCACAAATATTAGTCATATTGAAATGCATGAAATGTGGTTGTACAGCATTCCTTAAAGCATGGATTTTACTTACAAAACATGCACATTAAAGAAAGAAGCCCGCAATACATGCTTACACTCCAAATAGGCATACTTTCTATCTTCCCAACCTCTAGGATACTTTTACACACAAAAGCCATTTATCTGTGTTTTGTCTACCAAATGAAGGTTGTTATAGTTCATCATATTGACATTTACTACCCCATGATTCTGAGTGCCTTAATGAAGGACGATAATGGACATTTTGGCCAATTAAACATAAAATTATTGTTAAAAATTAAAATACTGGATATGGCAGTCAATTCTGAAACAGGCTAACCTGAAATTTCACCAACATATTTAAGCTGTCCATTCAAAGATGAATCTATTTATTGTTTCTTTCAGCAGACCCTTTACTAGCTAGGTTCCCTCTTCCTGAATTACCCATTAATTCCTATGACATTTCACTTTTCTTTAATTAGATAATTATCTAACTCCATTTGAGCTATTTGTAAATGTGTTTTCATGCATCCAAATCCTCAGAACACATTGTTTTCCATCAGAGAGGGGAAAAAAATTATACTGATAATTAATTTCCCCAATGGGACAATGTTACAAGAAATTTTTCTATTATCAACACTGATTGAAAAGAAAACAGGACAGTATTTTGCCAGTGAGTGCACATTGGCTTAGATTTACAGTGTATTTTAGATTTATTTTTAACCTTGGCTTTCTGCTTGAGCCAAAAAAGATCATCTTCTTCCTGAGGATTTTTCTCCTCTTTGCTGATTAGCTATAGAATGAGGAGAAGCACCTGACGGGCCACATTAAGAAGGATGCTAAGCGGTTTACAAGTCTCAGTAATTAATGACTATTTTTATCACAAAGAATATAGACTGGCTTCTTCCATCTATCTGAGACTCAATGTAAGCCCCTATAAGCCTCAATGCAGCATAATTGGTGCAATAGAGCTGAAAATGAGATGGAGGCTATAATGCAGCTTCAGTAATCCTGCCTTTAGCTAAAATGGAACAGTAGAAGCCCCTGGCAGCCTCCAATGTGGTTGCCACTAAGATTTAAAGCCAACCAGCTGTCTAGTGCTCCTTGTGAAACCCACATCACTGTTTATATCCCTAAATAGAGTTCAAATGTTTTAAATAATTATATTTATGAGAATGATTTACTGTGGAAAACAATTTGTTTCCCAGCCTTTTGGCTCTAATTTGGTGTTTTCTTCGATTAGGAACAATCATGGACTGTGTACTTATGTCAGTTTTTATTCTGACCACCCTGTGCTTATTATGTGCTCTGAAACCTCTTCGGATGAACAAATGGGTTTTGCCTTCTCAGTGTTGTTATTAAAAAACCCACTCTCTTGTAAATCATAATATGCTAATAATAGGTCTGGGGACTCAACTGGGAAAATGAAAAAAAGCTACACATTCATGAAGGCATGCTAAGTGAGAGCACGGTAAGTGCTGGATAATGTGTTTTGTTTTAGATTTGTGACCATCTCTTCTATAGCCTGGATAGCACTGAAATGTTCAAAGCAGCCATAATCACAAATAAACTCCTGGTAGGTCTCTACAGTGTGACTGGAAAGAACACTCAAAACAAAAACGCAGAGAGGGGTACCTGGGTGGCTCAGTCAGTTAAGCATCTGACTTGACTTGGGCTCCAGTCATGATCTCAGGGTTCATGAGTTCGAGCCCAATACTACCTCTTTCATTTTCCTATTATGTAAAACATGATGGTTCCAATGTGAGTTAGAGTATTCTGACAGATGTTTGCCACTAGCCAGTTCACAGCTATAGGAGTCCTTTGTAGGGGAACAAGTTCATGAGGAGTCATGGGGGAGGGTTCAAGAATGACTCCAACTGTTGAACCAAAAATGAAATGAAACAAAAATAAAACCTGAATTCACTTGGCAAACAAACCATCATAAAAGAACACATTGGGCATCATCTGTTATTTTCCTCTGACTATTCCCACAAAGTTAAAGACTTTGGTTATCATGGTCTCCTGTGATATAGAGATGAGCATATAAAATCCCATTCCCTTTAAACATAAAGTCGAATAGTATTAAAACTCAAAGTTACAGCATCTAGGCAATATTACAGAGGTGATGTGGCACCATGGTCAAGATTACTGGATTCTGGAGCTGGATTGCCTGAGAGTGATGCTTATTTCTGAAGATTTTCTGCAAACATATATGTCACATTCCCCAAATCACACACTCAGGAGATAGTACAGGTGAAGCTGGCATGGGATTCAGACATGCACTCCGCTGGATGCCCCACACTGACTTTAGAAAAGCACTGATGAGTCTGATGGGAGTAGTTCTGGTGATGGAAGTACAGGTGAGTGTAGGGACAAGTAGTCAGGAGAGGAGAATTTAACACAGATTCTGAACACATAAAATGAAAGGTGAACATAGAACAGATTAGAAGATCAAAGAAAGGGAACTAAATGTTCCACAGCGGTGTCTGCTCCAATGCTTGATAGGAACTACTATACATAAGCTAAGGCACTTATACTAAATCAATGTGAACAACTGCTTCAGGTGAATAATGTACAAGTTATGTTTGCATTTCATTCTTTCCTGTCCTGCACAGCTATGGCACTTTTCATGGCGGGGGGGGGTTCCCAAAAAACTGCTAAGCCCTCAGTCTCTTCTAACTAGCATACATCCTGCAACTAGTTTGTCTATTTCAAACACACCTGCATTCCTTTTAAACAGATTTTCAATATTATAAAAAGTAAATATAATGTTTTTCTTCTTTGTGTAATTGTTTAGTTTGGTGAACTATACCTACTGTCAAAAAGCTACTGGCTGTTCCGCATAAGAATGCTGATAATATGGAACATTATGCCATATACTTGACTTACTGGTCCCTCCAAAGCATTTCCACCAAACATTGTCTATGCCAGAAATTTCTTCCTTACTGTTATAGATTATCAAATGTCACATGGACTGTTTTGAAAGTTTTATTTGTTTGTTTGTTTGTTTGTTTGTTTGTTTTGCAGTTTGGTACTCCTGCATCTGATTTAAAATGATTTCCTCACCGGATAACCTCGGCTATATGTGACTCAGAACAATTCTCCACATTTTCTGCAGGACTATCGTAGTATTACATGGTTCTGTTGCTACAATATCATTGCATTAAAATAATAATGCACCCCAGATAGGATCCCAGATTATAAATTTTTTAAGGCAAGAAAATAAATCATTTTCCCAACCTTCTTAGGATTGAATATTTTCATGAATTTATTGTTATTCGTGTTTAGAATACCTATACACCAAGCTTCACTTACTTTTTTTGCTTATTTCCTCTTCAGTCTAACACTTTTATAGAGATTTTTGTTACTTATTCTGATTACTGCAGAATTAGAATCAGTGGGTTACTGTTAATAAAGGCAAATATCTAAACAATAGAGAATTAAAAAACAACAGAAAATTATTGGTGCCTGGATCTTGTAGATGCCTTAAAAGAAAAAGACTTTACTGCTATTAAAACATTTAGAAGAAGCAACAAGTCTATCTATCACCAATATTGTAGAGAGGATTCTTTTCTTAATTTTTTTTAACATTTTTTATTTTAATTTTTGACAGAGAGAGACAGAGCACGAGCAGGGGAGGGTCAGAGGGAGAGGGAGACACAGAATCCAAAGCAAGCTCCAGGCTCTAAACTGTCAGCACAGAGCCCCATGTGGGGTTCGAACCCATGAATATGAGATCATGACTTGAGCTGAAGTTGAATGCTCAACCAACTGAGCCACCAAGGTACCCCTGTGGAGAGGATTCTTGAATCAAATGAAAGGATAGAGAAATGGCCCACTAAGATTCCATGATTCTAAATGAACTCACAATAGATCAAAGAAAATAATTCAAAAAAAAAAGAAGTAATAATTCTTAGTATATTTTTTATTTGATATTTGGAAATCAAGTTATTGGGTTATCATTGTGAAAAGGCAATAGTCATCAACTCTGGAGAACTATGGAATTGACTTTGAAGGCCAGATTTGTTACGCAGAATTGGGACATTTACTTTATCTTTTGGAAGTACTTTTTTGTAGTTGGTAAATGAGATTAATAATACCTATTACTTAGTGTTAATGTAAGAATTCAGTAAAATAACCTTTTTAATGCTAATAAATTCTCAGCAAAGAGTGAGTGCACAATACATAGCTGCTATTACAACACACAGAGAAATAAAACTTTTAAACAACAGTATTACTGAGAACTTTTAAAAAGTTACAAAATGAGGGATGCCTGGCTGGTTCAGTTGGTAGAGCATGTGACTCCTGATCTCGGGGTCATGAATTCAAGCCCCATGTTGGGCGTAGAGCTTACTTTAAACAAACAAACAAACAAACAAACAAATAAAATTTAAAAAGAAAGCTGTAAAATGCAATGCACTATGCTGTGTATAGAAAGGTTTATTTATAAACTTATTTTTTTAATCAGATCAATATATTTATTATGTTTCAATTGTGACTTTTTGATTTGTTAATATTTCTTTGTGTGTTTATGTCATCCAAATCTTTATCTTGAAATTCTCTGAAATCACTTTAAATGAATCAAGGATTGTGTTTTTTCCTGTTTGCCGGATTTACCTTTTTGAAAAGTTATAAATTCAGAGACCATTAGCATTGATGGATCTGAAGGAAGTCACAGGGCAGTGCAAAGAGCATAGAAGTACTCACTGAGAAGAACCTGTTTAGTACAGAATACAGAAATAAATGTTGGCGTATACAAAATAAAAGTTGTAAATAAATGCAAGGAGAAAATCAGCCTTAAAATTCTAAACATTAAATATAAAATTAAGAAACCAAAGAACCCAGAAAAATTTAAAAATTGGGGTGCCTAGGAGGCTCCATCAGGTAAGTATCCAACTTTTGATGTTGACTCAGAGATCAAGCCTACATTGAGCCCTGCATTGGGCTCTGCATTTAGTATGGAGCCTGCTTGAGATTCTCTCTCTCTCTCTCTCTGTCTCTAAAATTAAAAAAAAAAAAAAAAGCATTTATGGGATAATTAGTTTAAACTGGGGATTATACCCTTTTGAAATACTCAGATTAATTCATTTTTATGTTTGGATTATAGAATTTTAGCATAGAAGAATGGAGATACCATAAAGTTATCTGGACAACCCTTCTGCCTATATCAGGACTGAAGCATTTCTAGAGCACAATGAATACAGGCACCACAGAAGTGGACTACACAAAAATTTTGCCTTGATCCTAAACCATTTCAAGAGTTATTTGTTGGACAAAAGCTACTGAATCATAACATAAATTACCAACAGACATCAGTTGTGTTTTATTTACTAAGGCAGTGGGCAATAAAAACTTATTATATTTCATTGATTTTATTGATCATTGTTGAAAAAGAAAGAGAAAATTAATGTCTCCAAACAACAGATATGTTAAATAAACTGCATTCAACCAGAATACAAAACCCAGATTCAGGTATTCTTAATTTGTATTTATTTACTTATTTATCTATTTATTTATTTTTATCTGAGCATAGTTGACACATCATGTTACATTAGTTTCAGGTGTATAACATAGCAGTTCAGCAAGTTAATGTGTTATGCTATATTCACAAGTGTGGCTACCATCTGTCCCCATACATCACTATTACCATATCATTTGCTATATTCCTGATGCTGTGCCTTTTATTCCTGTGACTTACTCATTCCATAATTAGAAGCCTATATCTCCCACTCCTGTTCACCCATTTTGTCCATGCCCCACCCCTCTGGCAACCATCAGTTTTTTCTCTGTATTTATAGGTCTAATTCTGCTTTTTGTTTGTTTATTCATTTGTGATTTTTTTGTATCTGTTTTTTATTTTTTACATTTCACTTATGAGTGAAATCGTATGTTGTTATTTTCAGTCTGATCTATTTCATTTAGTATAATACCCTGTAGCTCCATCTATGTTTTTGATTTTTTTTTATAATCTCTAAAATTTGTTTCTGTCAGAGCTTAAGTCACAAAACTGCTTTATTAAAAGCAGAATCATTTTTCTCTCTTTGATGTCCACATTACTGTTACTTTACTACTCCACTACACTACTCATTGTCTAACATACCTCTTTGGTTCTTCAAATGTGTTCTCTAATCTATGGTACCTGAAGCTTGCAGATTCAAAACCAAAATAAAAATAACAACAATAGTTCAAGCCTTTCTCTGTGACCTTCTCACTAAAGATATTTCTTGTTCTTCTTGCTAATTTTCTTCCTTCTCATACAATGAGGGGCATTCTGTAATTGCAAACATATTTTTGTATTATTGTGTTACAACATAATGGGAAATATGGAAGAGATTTCACTAGAGGCTGGAAGGTTGGGAGGGCATTTTTTAGGAGATTTAGATGTTAGGGTTTGATACTGGTTTTGTTGAAGGTAGATAGGAGAGTAATATCACAGTGAACCTTGTATCTTCTTGTGGAGTTTGAGACATGTAGTCAACTTAATTTATTTTGACATTTCTTTCTTGGGGGCTAGCGTTTGTTCTTTGATCAACACAAGATGAAAGACTGCATGTTGAATTATGGCTATATTATCTACACAGCTATATTTTACTACCAGCTTATTGAATTCTTACAAACACAAATGAAAAGAACTGTAAACAATATAGAAGTTGAAGCATATTGGTAGTGTTTTCAGTAAAACCTACCCAGTACAGAATCCACCCCCATTTACCAGGCAGCGGTATTCATCTGTGCGGTTATACTATTATAACTGTGCTTGGAAATTAAGTGTATAGTACAGGCTAAATCATATGAAGACACTTAGATCTACCTTGAGGGTTAGGCTATGAATCAGGTTTAGTAGGCACTTGTGTTGCAGACAGGCTGAAAGGTCACAATGAAAGGAATTTGAGTTAAGTACAAGAAAGCTAAATTCCAAGTTCAACTGAGTTCCAGGGTACTGCATACCTTTTGCTTTGCCTACTGACTCTCACCATATGAGTGCCCACAAATGAACCTGCACATCCACAAAGTTCTGCCTGGCCTACTGGTTGGCATTATCTGCCTGGAAGAAAAATCCAAGAACTGGGAAACAGAGAAAGCTCTCTTCTGAGTTGTAAGGTGGCCTAGGATGGGCATAACTGTTGCAGCCTGACCCTTCCATCCCCTGGGAGGGTAGTGGAGGTCGACACATATAATGAGCATTATATTAAAAGCTCATCCATACATCATCTTTAACCCCTGCAATGACCATATGCAATAAGAACTATGTTTATATTTTATGAATGAAGAAACTGATGTTCAGTGCTAACATTTTCCAAATCACACAGCTAGTTTATTTTAAGGCTAGGGTTTGAACAAAGTAGAACTGGGTGCTTTTTTTGTTTTTTCATATTACAGGACATCCTTTCAGACTTCTTCCCTTTCTTTCGCTGCTTTTCCATCTATAAGAATATGCTTTTCTAGACTTTCCACTCTTTCTTTTTCTATCACAACTATTATAAAAGCAAGGATAGCACTATTATTATTGAAATAATACAGCTTATAATAACTTGCTGAAAAGAAAAAGTCTAAAGCTTTGGTTTATATAAAACAAATTACCCTAACGATCAGGTTTTGTCCTAAATTTGAACAGCCAGATAACTTAAAAACTATTTTTCCCCCAAGATTGTAATGTCATTAATGAAGTTCCTAAATTGATGCAAGATTTCTAAGTGGCTTTGAAGTCATTAAGGAAATATTAAAATATCTTTATTATGGTATTGATGTTGTGTGTATTTTCATTGCATTATAATACCTGGAACAATTTTCAATTTATTTATGGTGCATATGGTTATTCTCAGCCAATTCCCTGATTGTGACTTATAAATGAAAGTTTAATAGAATTGTCTTTATTCAAAGCTGCAGGGTCACTGAACTTCTCCACTGCTTTTCTGTACTAAACTATTTACTTTTAAAGTCCTAGAAATTATAGTACGCAGTGAGAAGAGAAATATTCTTTCTACCAGGGTTGCAAAGTTTCCAAATATAAATTGAAGTAGAATCTGCATAAATATTTAAATGCTCCTTGGCCTATTATTATCCTTGTGTTCATAGTATGAGATTCATCTGTGAAAGGAATCAAAGGCTGAATTTAAATTCTCTACCAAGATAATTACCCATTGCATCTAACTCCGAGGGTAAGTTATTAAAGAATCTGGGGTCATCTACTTGTAGAGGACAGACGTTAGCTAAAATCAAGGTGCGACCCTTCCTGTCATATCTTAAGATTAATATCTTTCCCTCATGGTCTTTGTGCTTACTTTCTTGCTGCATTAACCAAAGAGTTTCCAGAGTGTCCATGGAGAACTGATGCTTATTTGCATACAGATTCTTACTGTGAAAATTTACGTGGTCACGATTCTGAAATAATCCTGGTGGCTGAATGTGAACACACCAGTATTCTCTGGTGATGTTTTTAAGAGATTCCGAATGGGTTAGACAGAACTCAGGCTTTTAAAGAATTTCGAATCTGTATCTACTCTGGGATGCTAGCTGCCAGCTCCAATTTCTTTACTTTTAAAGGACTAATCTCCTTTTAAAGAAGGGCATTAACTCACCCAAAAGGAAATGGTGTGCTTGTAATGACAAATGAACATGACTCTTCTCTTCTACTTGATAGAAGGGCACTCATTCTGTCCAAATTGTATATTCTTTTGTAAACAGACTCTCCAAGCCCTCTAGCTAGAAGAATCAATGCCCTGTACAGATGGCGCCAGACCTTTATTCAGAAATGCATGCACTTGATTTATATTAAAGTTTTGATATTTAACCTCTGTCTAAACCTTAAATCAGGGCCCTAGGGCAAGGACAAATGTCTTCATCTTTTTAAATTTAAAAATTTGTTTCAAACTATAGAAGAGAAATTAAAATCCCAGAATGATTTGAGTCTGTGAGCATAAAAATAGCCCTCTAGCATAGTATGCATTTATAACGAGAGTCATAATCTAAGGATCAGTCTCACAAAATGAGAATGAGAATCAAAAAGAATTAGAGGGAAAAAGTTGTGTCTGTAGAAAGACATGTATAAAGTCCTATGAATATAAAAACCAAGCCAACCCAATTAAAATTCAAGATTATTTAAATACATCTCTATACCCAGTTCTTCAACATACATACAAATATACACATAAAAAATACAATATACCCTAAAATTATGCTATTTAGAATTTTTTAAAAGTAATTACAGGACTTAACTCATACAGCAGCTAAGGAAATTATCGCAGGTTGTAGCTACTGCCACCATAAGAATTGGTTTCAATTCAGCCTTTAATGAGATCAGCTATTTCTATTCATTTTCATGGGTACCTACTTCTGTAATGAAAAGGATTAATTTGAAGTTCCTAGAAATGCATCACCTAGCTCATGTTGGAGGGTCGCTAGTCGGCTGGCCATAAATATAAATTCTTCAAGTAGTAGGTTGACTATTTCATTAAAACTGATGATGTTTTAGTATTTCATATGCAGAGCCATGCAAACGTTGTATAAAGCACGGTTTTAATATAGAATGTATTTGAGGAGGAAAAGCTGTCATGGAAAGGTGACTGTTGGTTACTCGGAGATGCATGAGGTGGGGCCGGGGATGATCTCTTTGTCAAGCAAGTACAGAATAATCTCTGAATCTTAGGTGTCTCCTATGGATAGAACAGGCCCCCAAAACACATTCCCACATCTAACATAGCCAATACAAAGACAGGAGAAGGCCTCTGTGGCAGAGCTACCCTTCAAACGTCTATGATACTAATTTATTTCACCTAAAAATAATAACGATTAGAGGGCAACATTGGCGGTCTGGGAGAAGGCAGTGCATACAGTAGTGTTATCCAGACCTCCTTGGGTTAGTGCCGGATTGGAAGTTGAGATTTCCCTGCAGTCCTTCTCCAACCCTGTAATCAAGGCCTTTCTGATAGTGTTGGCAGTGGCAGCTCGATGTCATGTTAAATGTGCGGGAAGCTGCAAAACTGACATCAGACCCATAAAGCACAGGTTCTTAAGTTGCCTGAGAAGCCTGCCATGACTCAGAACCCCCTGTGTAATGTAAGTTGTGGATATGTAATAATCGAGCCAGGAATTTAGCCCCAGTTCAATCGATTCACTGAGGAGCAAATAAATAAATAAATAAAAGATAGGCAATCTCGTTTCATATGAAATCAGGGGCAATTGGTGCCCTGGACTTTTCACTTTTCCGGTTACAGACATGATTTCCAGATTTCTATTTTCCAGTAAAAAAAAAAAAAAAGAATTGACTAGGATTTTAAGAATTGACCATTAAAAACATTTGAAATATCAAACATTTCTAAAATGGTGACTCGCCATCTACTGTTTTAAAGTGGAAATTTTTTAGAAAAATGAGAAAATGTATATTTCTTTGAAAATTATTTCCAGAAGCTGCTTTGAATCTTAACATAGTGTTCATCATCTTGCAAGTGAATAATAACCTATAATAATTCTTGGCCCTGCTGCAGAAATCCCAATTTGAGACCACCGTCTTCTGTGACAGACATAAACCAATGACAAGACAAGATCACCAATAATGATGTCCTGGACAGCAATCAGCCATAAGGTACTGAATCCATCCAGGGTTATTGTCCTCCCCTGCACCAGACAGGTGAGGAAGGAAACTTGTAAATGATGTATGAATCCTTCTGTTGTACCTAACAGACGCAGAGTGTTTATCTTCCTAAATTTTTGTAAGACTCCTGTCACTTAGATATATAATACCCCAGGAAGACAAAAGGAAGAAGAAAAAGGGAAGTTTAAAAAAAATGTATTTTTGAAGCCATTGTACCAAGGAGTGTCGGGGAAGGGGTGACTGCCAAGTTTGAGTAGCTCTTCAGTGAATGTGTTGATATAAAATGAAAACCATAAATTAATTCAGTGAGAAGAAAAGGATGAAAAGAATTCCATCATTATTTTCCTAATACAACCCAAAACACTGACTGACTTTTTTACACTCAAGTGTTCACTGGTTGTTTTGTTAGTGTCATTGTAACTAAAGCCACAATTGATAGAATATTATATGGAATGGAAGACCATTCGTTGTTTTTCAGCTTTACTGAGGTATAATTGACAAATATTGCTTTCCCTTAAATATCCAACTAGTGTGGAATTTAACCTCTAACAGAAAACATTTTTTCTACCTACAGCTAAGCAGGGCCCTGTTAATTACTAAGAGGACGATTTACAGACGTTAGAGCTTAAAGGACCTGTAAAATTCATCAAACCCAAACTAAAGCTAGAGTTGAGAGAATGGCACCATCTAAATATAGCTTCTAAAGTAAATCATGATTTTATGGTCATGATATACAATGAATAAAGCAAATACACTTTTCTCAGTTGATGATTGTGTACATTCAATATGCATGTCCCCTTATATGTCTATCTTGTTTATTACATGGATGAGAGCAAGGTGTATAATAAGACCTGGTTTGCAACGTTAGACCCAGTTCCCAAATATAGTGCCTCTACTTCCTAGGACTATAAAAAGGCAATCACTTCATCACACTATCCTTAGTTCCATCCATTAAATGGAATGAATAACTCTCTAGGTGGCTATAAAGAATAAGTGAAGCAACATATGTAGAGTGAGTAGCACATGGCAAGCATGCAATATTACATGTCATTATATTTTTATTTCTACATGCACAAAATATTTCAATGAATGAATTAGTAAAAATCAGCTTTTCCTTAATTCGTACTATGGATCAAGGGTTAGTTACAGTTTGAAAAAATACAACAGAAGATTACAAGAAACTGAAGATCCAGGTAACTATTATTCACTATAATTGAATTTCCATTTGTAATTAAACTTCAGCTTCTTCATAACTATGAAGATACTAGAATAATAGGTCATAATATTTGTTGTGGACATCTCCACATGTGAAAGGACAGATTATTTCTAATGGTGAGGCACCAGAGTACTTACACTGCACTTCACAATTAGGATCCCGATGTCAGTTTCTGATTCCATATGTGAATACAGCAGAAAAAGCCTGTGCAATTTGAAACTCAGTGTAGAAGCTGTATTTTTGTTTTCCTAAATGGTTCCTTTTCTTATACAGTTAGTTTTTGGTTTAGAAAATATATTTTGAACACCTACCATGTGCCAAACACAGTGCTATTGTTAGCAGAAGATATCAAAGTTAATAAATAAGATTGACACACACATTTGCAATTGATTGAAAAATAAACATTGAACAAGATGATTAACCACAGATCCTAGAGTTCATTGGGATTTTGATAGGTAGAGATTAAGGAAAAGGAAATTATGGGCAGAAAGAATAGCACAAACAAATAGCCAGAGAATGAAAACATGAGATTTGATTTATTCTTTCTGTCCTTTGTCAACCAAAATCCCATTCCTTCTAAATCTAATAAAAGTTTAAACTGACCGCTCATTTGCCCTCTTACCTTCTTAGTTGTCCTTTTCCCATAACATCTTTCAGTTTGCACAAGTAAGTTAAGAGGTTAAGAGTTCTCTAGATCAAGAACAATGACTTGGCAGGGTTTAGTTCTCTAGGACTTTATGTGATACTTGGCACATAATAGTCACTAAAACACATGTTCATGCCAGAATATGAGGAGTGAGGGAAAATGAAAAGCTGTCATAGTGTTATTATATATATTTGGTCTTTCTCCACATTTTGGGCAGAGCTCCTAAAACTCTTGGAGGTTTCTAAGTTATGAGAATGATAAAGCTCTCTTTTGTTATGTTAATGAGCTGACTGATGGATCCCACCTAAGGAGGGGGGCTGGTTGCCAGGAGAACAAACCAATGATTAGAGGGTTGGAACTCTCAGTCCCACCTCTGTACCTGGGCGGGGGGGAAGGGGGGGGCGAAGGTTGAATAAAATACCAACATTTTAATCAATCATACATATGTAATGATGCCTCCATAAAAAAGATCTGGGTTTGAAGAGCTTCCTGATTGGTGAACACAGGGAGATGCTAGGAGAGTGATGCACCTGGAGAAAGCATGGAATCTCCACACCCTTTCCCCATACCTTGTCCTACCCCTCTCTTCCATCTGGCTGTTCGTGAGTTATATCCTTTTACAATTAACTAGTAGTCTAGTAAATACAATGTTTCTCTGAGTTCTGTGAGCTGCTCTGGAAAATAATAGAACCAGAAGAGAAGGTCATGGGAACTCCCAATCTGTACTCAGTCCATCAGAAGCAGACATAATAACTTGGATTTATGACCAACATCTGAAGTAGGGGGCATTGGCAATTTTGTAGGACTGAGTCCTCAACCTGAGGAATCTACTATCTCTGGGTAGATAGCGTCAGAATTGAGTTGAATTGTATGACACCCAGCTGTTATATGGAGAACACTTGGTGCTATTTGGGAAGCCCCCAACCTTCCCAAATTGAAATTGGTGCCAGAACATACTTAGAAGCCAAGTTGACTTCTAGAATTTAAGTTTCAGTGACTGGGTGGAAAAAAGCACAGAAACATGGAGCCCTTGAAAAATAAGGTGTTTTAAACTGAGAAGGAGATTATGGTGATTCTACTTTTGATGACAACCAATAGCCAAGTGAGGTTTCTGGTCAATGTTTACATTTATATGGCTAGAATTCAAAAGGAACCCAGGATTTTAGAAAGAGTATATGAGAGTTGTCCACATAATGCCATGTAAAAAAAACAAAAAACAAAAAACAAACAAACAAAAACAACAACAATGAGGAGTGCTCTAATAAAAGAAACCCAAAGAACAACTCTTTGGGGGATAGAAAGAAAATGAGAATACAGAAGATTGAGAAAAATTAGAAGGATAGCTAGGAGAGTTTATTTATTGTCAGAGAACAAAATAGTAAAAAAAAAAAAAAAAAAAGGAGAGAGATCAAGAAGAACTGAGAAAGAGTTATTAGATTTTTGACTTCTGTGATCATTGGATACCATCAAAAATTATTTGGAGGCAGAATGAAAGTCATTTTAACAGAAAGAATGTTTTAGCCCATGCTGGGTACACTTAGTCCCAGGAACATCATATCACAGAATAGAGTCTATAAAAAGTAATATGATATATCAATAGCTTTATGAGGAGTGAAAAGAAAGTATTTATTCAAAGCAATTTCAATATATTACTGTGATTTGCACATAGTGACACCATTTTAATAGTGCATTAGATGAAGATTTTGTACTTTCTTATGACTTTATAATATGAAAATTTTTAGAAGCCTATTATTATTAACATTTTTAAAAGTTAGAAAATTTACACCAACCATCACAATTAAACTACAGCGAAAAATCATTCTTGATTCAGGAATAAGAAGTCTGCATGCCATTTTGGAATCAGTGGTTACTATTTTTATGAAGAAAAGTAGATGGACTTATGAAATACAGTAGGAGGAAAATCAGGCTAGCCACAGGTAATTTAGCCTGCAGGTGGCCTGAATGTTTTGCATTTTGGAAATTGTGTATAGCTTGATAGGGTAGTAGTGTAAAAAGTGAAGAAATGAAAATACATGACCAGCTACCCAGAGAATCTCCCTGATTCAGTTTGCTGTAAGTATGTAATTAGATGTTTAGAATATCACTCTTAACCTTTAAATTATATCCATTCTGTTGAGAGTGAAAGTCAAATTACAAATTGAAGGAACTGGTTAGTTGAGCTAGTTTAAGATAGAATACAGTCGCATTGAGGATGGACTTTGTTTATTGCTATATAATGAGCAAAGAAAACATTTCCCATAGTAATATGAAGGTGTACATTTTCATGGTGAAATTAATTTAGTAATCTAGATTTATGTCCTGTGAAACCATGTAGAAGTATATGATCCTTCTACCCTTTGGAATATATATTTATTCAACCATCCACTGATTTATCCATTCAAATAATAATTGAATGTTTACTATCTGTCATGCACTATGGTAGGCTATGGTCATATAGTTATGAATAAGAAACATCTTTTACTCTTAAGAGCTGAAAACCTAGTAGTACATTCTAGATTTTTCAAAAATTGTCAAAGAAAATTAATAGAACAACTTTTGAAATCCTGTATACATGTCATGAAACTACCACTTAAATATTTCATCATATTAACTAATGTTCTTAGTTAGTTCTATGATGATATATCTGATACCATAGCATACTGAATGCTAAAAACAGAATCTCTTATGTACTCTAATATTTTTTTCTTCTACTCGTTGAGGGTTTTTGTGTTTTTGTTTTTACCAGGGGTATAATTTGGATTTGTCCTCAACATGTTTCTGTAAGTTATGTTTATGATTATAATCATGTAATTGAATTAAATATTGCTTCAACTGATCAAATACGATTGTGAAAGTGTTTCTTAGATATTGTTTCTGTAAGAAGTAGGTTAACTGCTTTAAGACTCAATAAGTCACCAATATGGTTAAATTAGCTTCAGTAGACACAACTTTAAACATCTTAAAGTCTTTTCTTACCTAGGGAAGATTACTTCACAGTGGTATCTAAGTTCTTTCTCCACTAAAAAAAAAATGGCTTTCATATAAGATACATTATGTGTATGATTTATTACAAAAGATGGTGAGCTTCAATCCTTGGACCCATTCTTAAAAAACTAACAAGCAAAAAACAACTTTGGTCTTATATTTTTTAAAAAGTTAATGAACATGTATTTACAGGTTTTAACTTAAGAGAAAACCTTTAATGCATGCACATTACAAATTATTTCATGATTTTTCACTATAATCAATTTTTTGAATTAATTGACCTACTACCTACCCCACTTACTTCTTTTTTTTCTAATTTGTTTATTTATTTTGAGACAGAGCGTGTGAGCAGAGGAGGAGCAGAGAGAGAGGGAAAGAGAGAATCCCAAGTAGGCTCCATACTGTCAGCACGGAGCCCAATGCAGGGCTTCAACTCACCAACTGAATGGTGAGAGCATGACCTAAGCCAAAATCAAGAGTTGGACACTTAGCCAACTGGTCCACCCAGGTGCCCCTTCGCTTGCTTCTGATGGAAGGCTGTTTTCTATGCTAGCCACAGCCAATCCCAAAGATACATGAATATGGCATAAAGATGTTATATACTAAATGCTTATATAGGTGGATATCATTTTGTGACTTTAAAACATAGAAAATGCTTTTGCTTCTCAGTGTGAAGAAAGAAATGGGAAGTGATCATTCAAATTACAAAGAGACAACTTACAAGGACAAAAACGACTTCATACATGCACATTTGTCAACTACTTTACAGAAATGAATGCATTTACCTTGTCACACAATACCACCCAAATTCTAGGAAATAACCAAATGTATTATTTAAACTCTGTGCTTAGGGGAATACTTTATTTTATAAAAACATTTTTATTGGGAAGAATAAGAAGTTAGAACTTCATAGTCCTAAGGTCCTATTGTATGCTTACTTCTTAGCAGCCCAATACTTCTCCCAGTTGATGGATAAAAAGTTCACGTAGGGGAGCCATGAGTAGGGTAACATGTCTCTGGTAAGAAATGAGATATGATAGCTTGAAAATTGAGTTTTCTATTGAAAATGTTGAGTTATTTAATTCTCAGTGATTCAAAGTACTGGTAAATGTTTTTACTTGGAATGCACATCCTTGAAGGTTATGTTGTAAAAAATGTTCAGAAAATGGGATCAGAACAATGCCATTTTTCTTCCATTAAAAAGAAAATAAAACAAACTAATACAACAAAACAAAACAAAAAACCAATGTGGTTAGGTACTCTTTGCTTTATTAACTTATTATGACTTCATTTGTTGCCTATGACATTTTTATGTAAAACTTTCCTTATTTTCCTCACATGTAGGCATTTACTGGTCTTCTTTAGTCTCCACTTATTAGCTGACTTACTGACTTAGTTAATTACAACATAAAAACTCAGATAACAGTATATTATCAAAAAAGAAAAAGGAAGAAAAATCCTCAGAAGGTTTTCTCTTGTGAATCTCTTTGGAAAAGTAATAAGCCTCATTGTACTTGGTCATTTGGTCTAGAAAAGATACAGAATTCAAATTATGACTTCTCT
Organism: Panthera uncia; assembly: GCF_023721935.1. Classification (NCBI taxonomy): domain Eukaryota; kingdom Metazoa; phylum Chordata; class Mammalia; order Carnivora; family Felidae; genus Panthera; species Panthera uncia. Next base: position 33,594,901 of record NC_064810.1, read on the forward strand.
TTCCCATTTTTCCTTTCCTGCTTTATCCCAGTTGCTGACTTTAATAAAATTGTCATCTTATTTAGCTATCTCCTCCATTTACTTTTAAATCCAATTGTTCATCAAGTTCTGTTGATTCTTTCTTTTCCATCTGTTTCATGATTCTCAAAGTTGCCAGCCAAGCCAAGGGCCTCTTTTGCTGACACCTGGAGTAGCTGACACAAAGTGTTATAGGAATTCACAGTAGCTCATTTCCTTTTGCTGTCCAAACTATACAGCATTTCCAGATGAATCTTCCTCAAAAGTTGTTTTTATCACTTACTTCTGCTTAAGAATAAGTAAAGCAATCTATTGACAACATCATTTATCTAAATGCCTCTTCTTGTTATTTGAAGTCTTTCATAATCTGTTCCCACTCAACCTGATATTACAGTCTCTTCTAATCTATTTGTAATTAGGTTAGTTTTGAACATATAGTTTCTTTTATTTAATGTTTATTTGTTTATTTTGAGAGAGACAGAGAGAGAGAGAGAGAGAGAGAGAGAGAATCCCAAGCAGGTTCTATCCTGTCAGCACAGAGCCTGACACGGGGCTCTGTCACACGAACTGTGAGATCATGACCTGAACCAAAATCAAGAGTAGGACACTTAACCAACTGAGCCACCCATGTGTCCTTAAATATATAATTTCTTAATGTCAGCATAAATCCTATAGTTTAAAGCAGTGCTCTGCAAACTATGGCCTGTGGATCAAATCTGGCCTATTGCCTGCTTTAGTATGGCCTGTGGTCTAAGTATGGTTTTTACATTTTTTTAAAGTTTTTATTTAAAGTCCAGTTAGTTAACATTCAGTGTAATATTAGTGTCAGGTGCATAATTAGTGATTCAACACTGATCACAACAAAGTGCACTCCTTAACCCCCATCACCTATTTAACCCATCCCTCTAGCACCCTCCCCACTAGTAGCCATCAGTTTGTTCTCTACACTTAAGAGTCTGTTTCTTGGTTTTCCTCCTTTTTTACCCCCTTTTTTCATTTGTTTTGTTTCTTAAATTCCACATATGAGTGAAATCATAGGATATTTGTCTTTCTCTGACTGACTTATTTTGCTTAGCATAATACTCTCTAGCTCCATCCATGTCGTTGCAAATGGCTTTTTTTTATATTTTTAAACAGTTGGAAAAAAATCAAAAGACGAACAGTATTTCATGATATGTGAAAACTATATAACACCCGAATTTCAGTGTCAATAAATAAAGTTTTATTATGTAAATATATATAATTAGTTATAAGTTATATTAGTTATAAGTTATTATATATATATTCCCTTATTCAAAACAATGTGTTTAGTAATTCTTATATTCTACTTTGTGAGTAATTTTAAACATGAATCTTTTCAGCAAACTTAGAAAAATGCTTTCATCAAAATGCTACTTTGGGTTTAGTGAAAAATAGCAGGAGAAAAAGGGAAGAGAAGAGGAAATGTAAACATGGAACAAGAGAAAAATTCAGTGGAAGAAAGAAGTAGGTAAGCAGGGCAACAGGCAATAGCTCGTATAGATATCAACAGGGGAAAAGAGAATCAGGATTATTAAAGGAAAGCTGGAACAATGTGCCCACATCTAACCAACCCCCGCCATGTTGCCTTTTCTTCCTATTAAAAAACAAACAAACCTCTATTTATTAGCTCTTATTTATAAGATTGAATTATATCATGTCAACTAAGCCTCAAAACAATCCTAATTGAGGAAATGACATTATCATAAGTTACAGATGAGGAGTTGTAGGTCCTAAAGAAGCTGACCAAATGACAGAATTGTGATTGTAACTCAGGTCTGGTGCTAACGCCCATTGCTAGAATGCCACACTAACTTCCAATATTTTTCAGTATTGTGCTCCTTATTCGAGTGCATATCTAGTTCTTTAGAAAATCATGCATTTTTAAAATTACTGTGGAATACTGTCAAATTGAAACTCAGCTTGCCTCTTACACTTAATAACCTCAAAACCTTCTTGTAAAATCCAGGTGTTGATTTTTACCTAAGAGTCTCTTGTCAGTAAGAGTAATCGAGATTTTGTTGACACAGAGAAATAAACTGAGAATGGTAGGTTTCAAGACTATTGACTGGTGATTAAATATCATCCTAATAGTGAATACGTATTGACCTCTTATTATGTTTCTGTCATTCTTTTCTCACAATAATCCTAAAGTGTAGGTACAATTATTATCCCTATTTGCATCAGATAATTGTATTGCAGAAAGCTTTTAAGTAAGTTGCCCAAAGTTACAGAGCTTGGCAGAAGCTGAGATATGAATTTAAGTAATCTAATTCCAGAGCCATAATATTAACCATTATGCCAGACTGAAAAAATCTTTAAAGGAGTTAAATATGTAAGACTCATGAAGACCTAAATGCATGAGACTTATATTAGTGGATTCCATTTTCAAAAGAAAATAAATTACCTTTGCTTGATAAGACAAGGATTTTAATATATCATAAGACTATTGAAATATACGCATTATTTTTGAAGATGAAGCAGGACAGCATCCTGACTGAAAAAAAACACACATGTGCACACACATATATACCCTATTACAATCGCAGTAGTGTGATTTGCTGTGGTCAGGCAGATCCCATATGGTGCGATGCTTACCATTATGCTTACCAACTTACCAGTAAATAGAAATGCCTGCTGTGATAAACTGCATGCTTGGACCATAGTAAGAGGGGTTGCTTTAGGTTCAAGAAGTATCTCTCCTTCAGGCAACACTCCCAACTAGTTTCCCTCATCATCAGATCTTGATACTGTTAACATAAAATGTTTGCTATCATTAGTGGGCTGTGAATGGTGCATAATGAACAATGTTCTGCAGGAAGCCACAGTTCGTGTGGTTCCCAAACACTGATGAGCACAGAGATTGAGCTATCTGTTCAACCTTATTACTGTTGTTAAGTCGATTTTAAGATAGAAGAAGTCTCTAGAATGCAGCGGAGGAATATCACTGCTGCTGACATCACCTTTTGTCGGTAAATTGCCTCGGATATTTTATCAACACAATACACTGCATTTCACAGGAACTGTAGTATTTAAAAAGACAAACGTTAAAATTATAATGTAATATTTAGACACTCCTTTCCTGGAGGTCAGTGTGCGGACACGGAGAATTACACCATAACATGAGATACTTAATTACAGACGTGCACATTACCTCTACTAGATAAAATCAGTTTTACTGTAGCAATTCCTCATTTCTAAGAAACACTTTTTTCCCCTATATAGGAAGTCTGACACTAGATTGAATCCTAAAATCCTGAAATCAGATGTAAATGTGTATATTTAGTGAGGTGATACCTGTCCCCAAATGTTGATTTTAATTCTAAGGTCCATCTAACCTGGAAGGCCTCTTGAAATGGGGGGGGGGGGGGAGAGGGCTGAAATAATCCGATATTAGTATGTTATAGAAATCATTTCTAAAAATTTAAATAAAGCCCTTTGAGTGTTTTCCACGGCTGCTAAAACTTGAACATGTTTGTCGGGATAACATGGAATGCTCCCACCTCCTCCTGACAAAGGGAAACATCAATAGTGACAGCAACCATAACGTTTTGCCTCTCTTACTGCCAGAACCAGCATCCTGTGACGTAGTGAGAATTAAAAGTTCCCAACCTTCAACTCAGTTGATTGGAAAGTTTTCCTTAGAAATAGGTTCTATTGTGGCCCCATAACCTACATTTTAAAGCTCATTATCCTCTGTTTTAGCACTGATAAGCTGACAACTGTAAAACATTCATGAAAACACAATTGCGATCTTGATAAATGCCTCCACTGTGTAATCTATTGCAGCAATGATCTATGCATTACAATTACTTCTTAAAGTGCCAGAAATTCACAAGTACACATTGTTTACACACACGCACACACACACACTCACACTCACACACACACACACACACACACACACACACACATATTTGTAAAGATATAGTTCTAGGCTTTAAAATGTAGCTGCAGAATGATGCCTTTTTCTTTTATTATCAGAGACTTTTGCTTTCTCTACTCTTAGAGTGATTTAACATGAATAAATTTCTCTTTCTACCCATCAAGCAGCAGTACTGGCATAACCCTCAAACAGTCAGTCTTGATAGTCAAGAAAATGTTAATTATTCTATGCCCTGTGGTACATTTACCAAACTGTAATGTACTGTTTTCTATTTTCTCATATAAGGTGAAAAAATTTGCCATTGGTTTCAACTAAAAGGTTTCTTATATGTAACTACCAAAATGGTTGTATAAGTAAAAAATAGAAACAAACTTACTTTCAGTTAAGATTTAAAATTAAAAATTAAAAATGTCCTGTGTAGATTCAATAATAAATGAAATGTTCCCCCCTGTTACCTTAATCTTTACCGTATTGAGACACTAAACATATAATAAATATCATGACTTTAGACTGTAGAAAAAGCATCTGAAAATACTTTCCAAAATATACCCCTGCAGGCCTCTAGATGGCAAACTTTAGTAAATTTTTATGACTGTCCTGAATTCACAGTTTCTTACCAATTCTTTCTAAACTGCCTATTGAAATGATTTTTCTGTTTAATAATCTACTCAGATGTATTTGTGCTCTTATGGAACAATGCATGAGAAACTGAATTATGTATTTTTTTTTCTAAAATTTAAGCCTTTATTTTTGGAAAACCTAATTGTACCAAGATGGTATCCCAGTCTCTTTGGTGCACTGCACAATCTGGAAAAGTTCTACCTGATGAAGTATTTCAACTGGCTTCTAAAATCAACTATTCCTTTATAATTATAAAGAGTAGTTAGAGTTTTTACTGTAGAAATTTCAGAGATCCCAAATAACAGTATCAAAAGTCTTCTTAGAAATGAGGACTTAGAAAAGTCCTTATGAAGTAGAAGATACATGTATGAATCTTATTAGAACCCTTTCCAACCCAAGCATGCCCTTTACAAAACAAATACATAACACAACTAATTTCCAAAGCATACATCATTTTGTGATCTATCATTCTTGTTTATTTAATTCTATAATCATTGCAATTCCTTTAGTTAAGTTAGAAAATATGTATTTTAATGTCAATTATATTCAAGAGTTGTTATGAGATGGAGGCACCTGGGTGGCTCAGTCAGTTAAGTGTCTGACTCTGCCTCAGGTCATGATCTCAAGGTTAGTGAATTTCAGACCAGCATCAGGCTCTGTGCTGACAGCTCAGAGCCTAGAGCCTGCTTCGGATTCTGTGCCTCCTTCTCTCTCTGTCCTTCCCCCATTTGCTCTCTGTCTCTCTCTCAAAAATAAATAAACATTAAAAAATAATTTTAAAAATTAAAAATTAAAAAAAGTTGTTATGGGATGAACAGAAATAAAATTAGTAGGGGAGTTGATAAATAAAATGCATGCAAGAGGTGGGGCACCTGGGTTGCTCCGTGGGTTAAACGTCGGTCTCTTAATTTTTTCTCGTCTTTAGGTTTGTGAGATGGAGCCTCCCCACCCCCTGCCCCCACCCTGCCACCATGGGGCTCTGTGCTAGGCGTGGAGCCTGCTTAAGATTCTCTCTCTCCCTCTTCCTCTGTCCCTCCTTCCAAAAAAATGTATTCAAGGGGCATTGAAAAGGACAAGTCCACTTTGCATATAACGTTATTACCAATAATGTTCAAGTGTAAAATCCAGTTATAGATAGAATACATATGTTAAATTTTCAATGAGGGCTTGAACTAATATCCTCAAGCTATCACTAGGTATGAGAAAATCCATCACTTAGTGTGCTGAATATTGGAGAACCCCTGTCTGAAATAGAGTTCCTCCTCCATATACATACATAGTAACTATAGAAAAAAATATTTTAGCATGACACAAATTGACTGACAACAACTGGGCATTTGTCCTAGCACAAACATCTGACAAAAGCTGGGACAGAATTCTTTTCAAGTTTCAACTTCTGGTTACCAGGATGGGTCCCTGATCCAAGAAGTAGTAAGAGTCCTTCTCTAAAGACTATAAAACTAGAAAAAGAAGAAACCTCTCTCTAACAAACCTCTCTCTGAAACTATAACATATACAAAGATTTAAGGTTTATGAGTTAAAGGCAATCATTCTGGGTTTGGATTGGAGAGGTGGAGGAGGTTGCTGGGGGAAGAAGACAGGGGGAGAAACAGGGGGGTAGACACCTGATTCCAGTTTTCTTTGTAAAGATGAGCTATTTTCTTATCTTCCCAATCTTCAAGACAGCTAGAAGCCATTCATTAAGACTGCATTTTAGTTAAGCTTGTTCCAACTGTATTTTGAACACTTGAAACTAACAGAATCTTAAGTAATATTCTTCGTTCTTTGATAGTTATAGTTTGAAGGTAAATCATTTTGGAGCTAAATCTTTATGCAATTATAAACAGAATAAACACATCTTTTAAAATATGACATAAGCAAGATATACCATCTTATAATATCCAGTTATACTAGTTATTATTTATAGGAAGTAAATAAAGTAATAAATTTAACTTAGGAGACTTCAAAACAAAGAAAAGTTTGTGATCATAGAAATGGACAGATAAGCCAAGCAAATAAAGATGGTAGGATTTTCTTGCATTTACATTATACGTGTAAATGAGTTTTTCAGGGGGATACATACATGTATCATCCAAGAAAAACAAAGATTGAGAATCTTTATAGCTCTTGTAAAATATTTTGTTCTAGATTGTGCATGTCCAACTGAAATGAGGTATAAAGTTTGAGCCCTGGCTTGAGCACAGCTTTCCTATTCACAAGCTGGATGTCCTTTAAGAAAATCCTTAAACTCAGTGTCACATTATTTTCAAGCAATAGAATTCCTCTTTTTCAACACAAAACCTTGAGATTTGCTCTGTAAATGCTTTTTAGATGCTCATGGATTTTCTCTTAATTTTAGATGGTGAAAAATGCAGATCATTTCCACTAGAGGCTCCTAAAGCCCTACAACTTGAAGAGCACCTGCCTGAGAATTAAGTCCATAAACAGAAAGAAGTAGAACAGATGAATAGAGAGACAGTGTCATAAAAATATCACTTGAGCATGTGGATCCAGTTGTGCCTGAGTCAGTCCTGCTCTTTGACTTTGCATTGATATGAGCTAATAATTTCTCGTTTTTATCAAACCACCTTGGGAATGGTTTCTTTAGGAACCAAAGGAGTCTTGAAAAATAGTCAAACTCCACTTTTCTGACTTATGTTTTTAAATGGAGTCATTTATTCTTCATGGCTCCGAAGAGTAGAAGTAGAGCTAGATGATAAGAGAGAAATGAGTTGTCTTTTTAGCATCTTCCTAGTCTTATACAGGAAACTTTATATGTTGATGGCTAGATGGAATTGCACATGGAGAAGCAGCATAAAGATCCATCAGATTACATATCCAGATGTTTATGTTCAGAAAAATCTTATTGACATATAACAATTAACTCAATAAGGTCTTCAAAAATTTTGAGAAACTTGGGGTGCCTGGGTGGCTCAGTCAGTTATGCATCTGACTTCGACTCAGGTAATGATGTCATTGCTCCAGGGTTTGAGCCCCGTGTCGCATCGGGCTCTGTGCTGACAGCTAAGGTTCTGTCAACCTCTTGCTCTGCCCCTCCCCTGCTCATGCTCTCTCTCAAAAATTAGTAAAATTAAAAAAAATTTTTTTTTGAGAAACTAAGAGAAAACATGTGGTCAATATTGAAAACGTGAAATATCAAAGACATTTATTTTTAATATATAATTAGTGAGTGCAACCTAACATATTTTCAAGGGGAAAATATCGAGGGTTTTTTTCAAGGAGGTAAAAAGACCTGCACTCTGAAAACTGTAAAACATTGATGAAAGAAATTGAAGATGACAAAAACAATGCAAAGATATTCCATGCTCATGGATTGGGAGAAAAAATATTGTTAAAATGTCCATACTACCCAAAGCAATGTACAGATTTAATGCAGTCCCTGTCAAAATACTACCAGCATTTTTCATAGAACTAGAACAAATAATCCTAAAATCTATATGGAAGCACAAAAGACCTCAAATAGCCAAAACAGTCTTGAAAAAAGAAAAAAACAAACCTGGAGGTATCACAATTTTAGATTTCAAATTACATTACAAAGCTGGAACAGGATGGAAAACCCAGAAGCAAACCCATAATTATATAGTCAATTAATATTCAACAAAAGGGGCGAGAATATGCAATGTGAAAAAGAAAGTCTCTTCAACAAATGGTGCTGGGAAAACAGGACCACTTTCTTTTTTTATTTATTTTTTAATTATTTTTTAAATTTTATTAATTAATTTTTTTTTTTAGAGAGAGAGCATGAGTGGGGGAGATAGGTAGAGGGAGAGAGAGAGAATCTTAAGCTCCACACACAGCGCAAAGCCTGATGCAGGGCTCCATCCCACAACCCTGGGATCATGACCTGAGCTAAAATCAAGAGTCAGATGCTCAACTCACTGAGCCATCCTGGCACCCTGGACTACTTTCTTATAGGTACACACACACTCACACCCAGACACAATTAACTCAAATGAATTAAGAACCTACATGTGAGATCTGAAATCATAAAAATCCTAGAAGACAACACAGAGAGTTTCTCTGGCATCAACTGTAGCAACATTTTTCTAGAGTTGTTTCCTGAGGTGAGGAAAATAAAAGCAAAAATAAACTATTGGGACTTCATCAAGATAAAAAGGTTCTGCACAGCAAAGGAAATAATCAATGAAACTAAAAGACAACCTAGTGATTGGGAAAAGATATTTGCAAAGAACATATCTGATAAAGGAATAGTAGCCAAAATATAGAAATAACTTATAAAACTCAAAATGCCCCACCAAAATAATCTAATTTAAAAATGTGCAGAAGAAATAAACAGACATTTCTCCAAAGACGACATACAAATGGTCAACAAACACATGAAAGGATGCTCAATATCACTTATCATCAGGGAAATGCAAATTAGATCTACAACTGGATGTTGGAAGGGAATACAAACCAGTGCAGCCATTGTGGAAAACTGTATGGAGGTTCCTCAAAAAGTTAAAAGTGGAACTACCCTATGATCCAGTAATCACAGTACTGATATTTACCCAAAAAATACAAAAACACTAATTCTAAGGGATACATTCACCGCTATGTTTATTGCAGCTTTATTTACAACAGTCAGTTTACAGAAGCAGCCCAAGTGTCCATTGATAGATGAATGGTTAAAGAAGATACACACACACACACACACACACACACACACACTGGAGTACCAGTCAGTCATAAAAACAATGAAATCTTGCCATTTGCAATGACATGGATGGAGCTAGAGTATAATGCCAAATGAAATAAGTCAGTCAGAGAAAGACAAATATCATATGATTTCATTTACTTGTAAAATTTCAGAAATAAATGAATAAACAAAGAGAGAGGGACAAGCCAAGAAACAAACAGACTCAACTATAGAGAGCAAACTGATGGTTACCAGCGGGCGGGGCAGGGGAGGGGAGTGCAGAGTTAAATAGGTGATGGGGATTAGAGTATACTTACCATAATGCTAAGTAATGTATAGAATTGTTGAATCACTATGTTGTATATCTGAAACTGTATGCTAACTATACTGGAATTAAAAATAAAAAATGTAATAAAAAATAAAACCAAGACCACAAATCTCAAAAACAAACCAAAAAAAATGGGGGTGGTTTAGATTATTGCAGATATCCAAAATGAATGTCAGTCAATGAAATAATGACAGTGTAATAATGACACTGAGGAGAATATTTTGACTGCTTTTACTTGGTTTTCCTTACTCTGTAATATAATTTTGCTAAATTCTAAGTACCAACATATTCATAAATGGAACAGTTGGAGAAAAGTTAGCTAAAAACTGGAATAATGCAGGTCAGAACAGAGAAAACTGAGGGAAAGGGGACACACACACACACACACATGGTACCAAAAGACTTCAAGTTTTTGATTTGTCAATTACAAGAGACATTGTCTTGGATAAGTTGCCTGATATTTCTATGACTCAGTTTCCTCATCCATAAAATTAGATTGCTGTAGCACATAATAGTGTGATTATTTTCCCAACAGCCTATCCTAGACACTATCCACCATTCATATGGCAACTGTGACACAGCCTTGTTTATCAGTGACCTTGGGAATTTCCTGGGTGAAATCTGAAACCGGCTTCCTTACTGGGAGGGCAAGGAGAAACTGAAGAAAGAGGCAGACCACTCCAGGTTGGTAGGGGACAATTTCAATAAGCAAGAGAACTTACATATAAGGCTTGTCTTGAGTGGCTTCAAGATAAGTAGATCTTCCCATCCACACTTCAGAATCCTAAAAGCTTTTATAGAGACCTTAACTAGGTTCAGCCATGTATACTACCCAGATGATCTCAACATCTTACATTCTTAAGGCTATTTCCTTAAGTTTGAAACAACTCCTGGTGTGGATGGTTGGTCTACTTTTTCAGGTGGGGTCCTAGCAACAATGGGATCAACCCACTTTTACTTCTGAGTTACCTTTACCGGACCCTTCACAGCTGATTGGGATAGCCATTGGCTTTTAGAGTTCCTCTCTGTCTCAGGTCTTCCCCACAGTTGGTATCTCTTCCCAGAATTTGTCAGTTTTGTCCAGATCAGCAATGGATTGTTCAATATATAAATGTCTTATCCCACAACTATTCTCAGTATGGATATCAGCATTTCATAACAGGTGCTGGGGTGGACTTTGCTTTCATTCCTGAAGTAAATAGGACATGATCAGGGCCTTCAAAGATGGGGCATGGAAAGTTTGTCTTGTTCCCAACTACCTAAAAATTTGTTGTGCCTCCTCTATATATGTCCAGGGTCCCATGAGTCAGAGAGATGTCCTTCATTGGGCCAAGCCTCCCTGTAGGCTAGAAAAATCCACTCTATAAGAAAGTGAGTGCCTTAAAATCTCCAAGCCATTATGTGGTAGCTGCCAGATGACAGGGTGTGTGGTGATGTTACTCATTTTCTCTGTCTCCTGTCTGGTCAGAGAAATACTATCACTCCCTGTATCCCATAGCTACACTAACCATGCCTGGATACTTTCCTTTGCCTTTTGCTGGAACTTGGTAGCTATACCAATAAGCTCAGTGGGAGTATACTCTCTCATCACGAACATTTCCCGAATGCTGCTCTGCTGGCTGAGGTTGCTGTTACTATGGTTTTGCTTTCCTTTGTGTTTGGGGTCAGGGCATTTTGGTACGTCCATCACCACAACTTTTTCCTCTTCACTTTCCTAGGGATTCCACCTCTTAATTACCCAATCAAGCTTTGTCACAAGTCTTTAGACCCTAATGCATGGCAGCTTGCACCCTCCTAGCTTTGCAAAATAGCACACTAAGATCTCTAATTCATCATCCTGCTCTCCTGCCTTGTCTGCCAGCACTGACACTAGCAGAGTAGCGGACAACCACACATCCTTCTCTAATCTCAGCTTTCCTTCCACCTCTCTAACTCCAGCTTCAGCTTTTAATTGGGCACCAATAGCCCACAGGAGAGGCCAGTTTGCTGTAGCATCCATTCATTTCCCTTCTTTACCAGAGTGTGCTATGTGTATTTCTTCCAACAAGAGCATTAGACCAGATGATGTTTTGGGGATGTCCCCATACTCACCTGGTAGTCTACAAGCATCTGGTATATAGGGCTCACCCCTCCCCACACAGAGGATGAATGTCACCAGAGTTTTCCCCCTCATATGATAGGATAAAAATAGGATAAAATAGATAGAGAGGGAAAGGATTAGGACCTGAGGTCCCTGGGTGGGGAAATACATATTTTGGAAGAATGCTGGGAGTATCTGACCACAGCAAACCCCCTCAAGGGTAAGGTTCCTCTTAAGAATGTAATGGACCCCACCTATTCCCCCTCCAGCTTCCCTCAGGAATTTGAAAGACCTAAGTATGGCCATAGACCACCGCATAGAATGGAAATGAGCCAATCAGGAATGGACAACCCAGCACCAAGAGTTATCCAGCCAATAAGGGTAGACGGAACCTGAGAAGGAACAGGGGGAAGGAAAAGGAGGGGTGGGGGGAGTGACCAGAATCTTATAAAACAAGGACCCTTGCCTACTGTCGTGAACATTCACTTATGAATGCCCCCTCTCTCCCCCTCTCTCTAAAGACAACTTTCCTACTATCCTTCCTTTCTGATCTTATATTCTAATAAACTTCTGCCTGCTGCTCATTTGTGTCCACCTCTTCATTCTTTGAAGCAGTGAGACAATGAATCCCTGGTATTGTTGTAAAAAATCCTGCAACTCTAAGAACCCCCTTTCCCAAGACCTATTTTTTCAGTCTCCTGGCTGGCTCACCAATTGTTGATTTGCACCCTCAGAAGCCTCCTGGTTGAAATTTGAAAGTGGTCCCCATATAGGAGGGCAAGGAGAGACCAAAGAAACAGGCTACCCACTCTATGTTGATAAGGTGGTAGGTTTAATAAGGAAAGAAACTTACTTATGTGGATTGTCTCTGGCAGCTGTAAGGTAAGCAAATCTCAATACCCACCCACCAGAATCTTGAAAGTTTATAGATAAGCCTTAACTGGGTTCAGTCATTTATTCCATCCAGATGGTCTCAATAACATTGCCCTCTCAAGGCATACTTGAAACTGGCTCCTGGTGTGGGATGGTGGGTGGAATGTACATTCCAAGGACAGAGGAAGAGGTGGGGAGCCTCTATTTCCCTGATCCAGCTCTCAGGTCAACCTGTGGTCACATGCTCTTGACCTCCCCCAACTTCTAACTATGTTTGGTTTTAAGAGATACACAAGCCTGATTCTGGTTAGTTTATGAGGCCCTTCATGGGATTTGTGAACCAGAGAGAGAGGTCATATGGCCTTCAATAGCCAAAGCTGGCATATAACAGCTAAGAAGCTGATGATAGTTACTACCAAAGAAAGGCATCCTGCTGTAAGAAAGAAGCTGATAAACAGAGAGACAGTTGAGAAATAGAGTCACTTTCTTTTGCTGCCTGAGTCATTCAGAATTCAGCTATGTCTTGTAATACTAGTTGCTTGGTCATTTACTTTTCCTTGGAATCACTTACTTGCCAGTACATTTCTCCTTTCTTACCTCATCTTTGAAAATGGTATCAATCCCTTGCTGCCAAGAGGATTCCTAATCTGATTAACTTTATATATATATATATATATATATATATATATATATATATACGGAATATATATATATATATGCGGAATATATATATATATGGAATAAAGTAAGATACTGAACATAACAGGACTTTGAAAACTTTAAAGTTCTATCGAATGTAAGACAGTGTTACAGTGGTTATTATCCACAAACAGCCTCAAATGTTTAAAGCACTGTCACGTAAAAGGAGAATTTATTTTTATAAGTAGTTTCAAATGGTAGCACCAGGGGAAATAGTTTGGTAAAATTTAAAGAGAGGAAGTTCAGCTCAATATGAGAAAGCAGGTTTTAAAAACTTCTAGTTTTCTTGTGTTCAACCACAAAATTCTGTGTCACTAAATCTCCATGATTCTATTTCGAAGTCTGCACCCATCTAGTCTACAGCAATATTTATTTAGCTCTATTTTTCTTTAGATAAAAAAACTATTTTTTCAAGTTTTCCATCCCCTTTGTTTAATATACACACACAAATATTAAACATATTTAAATTCTCTATATATATGTATATAGTTTTTAAACCAGTGGCTCTCAAAAAATAGCATAGTCAATGATTGTTGCTTTCTTTCCAGCAACCACTCCCCTTTGTTGTGGCAAGAATAAAGGATTCAGATTTAATGTAACCATCCTTTCCAATTCTTTGTCCACATTTTTCAGCTGAATCTGAATCTTGGGCTGTGATTGTTCAGGACTAAAGAATGTGGCTTCAATTAAACCCACAGTGTATTGAATTTCCTGCCCATAAAAATTGATTAAGGGACAGGCACATAACCTTAGCTGGGTCAATTAGTGTGAAATCAGAAAGTTGCTCTGGACCAATTAAATGGACCATCAGGAATTTTGCTGAGAATTCTGAGTTTCTCTTTCTCATATTGTAGGTATTTAGCCCTAGAATCTACTGGCCATCTTCATGTACATGACCATGGGGAAAACTATCACAGCATAGGGGCTAATACCCGCTAAAAGCAGAATAGAGGAATAAATCAAAACTGTGTCCTTGATAACCAGGTTGAGTCAGTGGATTAAACCTAATATTAAACCTATCACAGAGTTCAACTTTCATATTTCTTTTTAGGGTTTAAGACAATTTGAGTTCAATTGTCTTTAACTTGTAACTGAAAGCATCCTAAACAATGTGAGTGAAGGGAGTGATGAATGAAATGTAGGAAAATGTGCTATGCCCCAAAAAGCCGTTTTGGCATATGAATTATTTTGACCTAAAGGACATTGAGAACCAGTAATTGTAGGAAAACCTCCTTTTGTTTTCCTTTGGTAAAAGGTATTTACATTTATGGAGGAAATCTCCATTTATAAAAGTTTCACACTCCTAACTGATCTTTAGAGAAGGCAAGCCTTAAATCTGCATAACTAACCTTACTAAACAACACTTATTTACCATACTTTTCCTGATCAACTTCCCATAACTTGCTTTTCTAGCCCAAGAGCCCCAAACCCTTTTTTCTTTGTTTAGCCTAAGATGGTATGTGAGTCCAAGTTCTAACCACCCCTTTGGGCTACTCAACACTGGGTGCTCCATGTGTACATATGATACATATGTTAATAAACTTGTCTTAGTTTTTCTCTTGTTAATCTGTCTTTTACCAGTGTATGGGCCAAGGGCAACCCAGCCCAAAATACCTCCCCGACAACTGCCTAACAATAATTTAGATAGAGGACCTGCACTAGGAAGAGAGCTATCACCAAAAATACCTACATTATAATATATGCTATGTATGGTAAATAGGGAGGAACCTAGCAAGGTCTTTTTGACCAAAGTTTTCTACCTCACATTGTTTCTCAGTGACCTAGCAAACATTTGTCTACCAAACATATACCATTTTCCATCTTTGTGTGAATTGCATTTCTTCCCTCTGACGTCCCAGACCCCTACCCCTTTGCTTTAGTTCAGAGTGACACATACACCTCATTTTGCTTGTCTTTGGAATTTCCATGTCTGTGTACATGGAAATATATTCCCTGTATGCACAAAATTAAACTTGATTTCCTCCTGTTTATTTCATGTCAATTTGATTCTTAGCCCAGCTAGATGGACTTAAGGGGAAAGAAATTCTTGTTCCCCAACATGTCTAATTTATGGGGCCCAGCTGGAGAACCTAAGATGGTAGAGGAAAAAGACTTTTTTATTCCTCCCTTTCGTGGACAACACTGTCCCCACTATGTTGGTACAAACTCCATACACCTGCACACTCTGACATTTTACTCTAGTGACATTTACAAAATCCATCAAAGTAAAGGTTGAGACAGCAAAATTTTAAAAATAAACTTAAAATGTTTCCATAAAAAACTCATTTACATGTCCATGGACTATGAATTGTGTGGTAAATATAACCAAGAAAACTAAAATGTCTGAAGCTCCAAATGAAATTATGTAATACTTAAGTGTTGTCAGGATCATATTCCTCCCCTCTCACTCTTAACTTATGCCTTCTCCTCTGAAGAAACTGAAAATTAGTAACAGGAAACCTCACTAAAATGGAGACAGGAGGTTAGCAGAGAGAGCTCGCGTGTTCTACCATTTCTAGTCAATTGCAGACTCGACAGGAGACAGACTTAACTTTACACAGACTTGACCTTGTACATGGATACTACTCTACTCTTCCAGCAGCAGAAAAAAATGCTTTCTTCCCCCACCTCAAAACAGCTCAGCCAATGAAAAGGCACCACACATCAAACTCCCACTTTCCACCAATAGACTTTACTTTATAACAGCCTTCCCAACTTATTCTTTTCTTCTTCATAAAAGCATACCTCTCCTTGTTCCCTGGTGCCTACAGTTTTGCCACAGCTTGTTTGTCCCTGATTGCAATTCTCTTTTAGTCCCAAATAACCCCCCCCTTTTTTTGCTGATAAAATAACTGGCAATTTTTATTTTTAAGGCTAACAAAACATATACACAGAATATACACAGACTTTTTGCTCATCTGTAACTACACACAGATAGTGAATACTTCCTGAATTCCAACATCTTTTCTTTTCTCTGCAAGAACTACATGTGGATGGATATTGGGGTGGAAAGGACTTAATATTTTCCAATTCCCAGAGTTAGCCACATTCCAAGGGAGTATGACTATGTGAGCCAACAAAAGTTGAACTCCTGTAATAAATGTTTATAAGAACAATTATAACAAAACACAACAGAAACTACTGTAATAGATATAAATCTCCTAGTCCACAGACTTAGATGAAAAACAATACAAAACAAAACTTTATTTTTCCATCACTTAATTTCAATCTGCACTCTTCATTCTATCTCATGACAGAAAACGTATCTGTGCTTGCTTTCTAACTTCTACTATTGTGTCCCTTCTTGGGGGGGGAGGGGGGATGGAGGTTATAGACTCTGAATTCAGAAATATAAAAAATAAAAACCTGTATCAAAATGTTTTCTATCACTGTTTTAATTAGTAATTTCTAAGAATTAATTGAGAATTCTGAGTTAGTCTGATTTCTATATATGTAATGGAATTTTATCTTAATCCAGTCTCAAAACCTCACTTTCCAAAAATATTATTGGTTTAGGGGTTATACTTGGAAAGACAATACTTAAGAAAGCAGAATGAGTGGCTGGTGGTGAAATCTCCAACATCAGTGATTAGAGGACAGAAGGCAGACCATTCACCCTATGCTAATAAAATGATTCAGAAGAGGGGAGAGAAAGGAAGAACTGTTTTTGAAAGAAAGTGTCTGATAACCAGAATTTGCATACAGTTTCCGGAAAACAGGCCTGATAAAGCAAGAATAGAAGATAATGAGCTAGGACATTTCTTCCTCTTCTGCAAGTCTGTGCAACATCATCAAAATTAAACATAACCTGGCCTGGCTACAAGTCAATTGGTAAAATAAATTATCAAAAATATAATTAAGCAAGCAGAGAGGCCTGGGCAAGCTTCTTGGTCTTTTTTTATATCAAAGCTGTAAAAATGGAGCTTCCTGGGGTCATTCCATCAAAATCACTAACAAAGCCTACATCTGGCTTGACTCTGACCAAAGATCTCTCCTCAGAATCAATTAGGACAATTACAAACTAGTCGTGCACAAGGGCACATCTGTGGTTAATTGAGTAAAACATACTTAATCAACCTTTCTGAGTAATAAGCATGTAGAAAATCAAAATCCCTAGTGTCCATTGGCTCTAAGTCCTGCTACTTAAAATCTGGTTCTTTTATGGATATAAAGAGGAAAATGTTTGAAGGAGGAGAATGAATGGCTCAGAATGACTTTGCTAGCATAAGAGGGTATTAGATGAGTCCTCTTCTTATCACCACTAAATGCTTTCCTGTATCTCAGAAGACTATTTTGTTTTTGCCTTAGCGAGAACACAAACATGTAAATACAAAAATAACCAATCAAAAGCAGCTAATCTGGAAGTCGCATTGGTCAATAAGCTAAACATAAACCTTGATCCAATATTCTAGCTCTTACATTTTTTGTAAGGATGTTAATTTACTATCACTCTCCTACTGATGACATATTCTGAAAATTAAGTTTAAAAAATATTACCAGATTATTAACTTAGCTCAGCACTCCTGTTTTCAAGCTATTCCAAGAGGCAAGGCCAGAGAGTGCCTGCTTTGGCAAGATAGCAGAAAACATAACTCACGCTGGAATCCAGCATTCTCCAAATATAACATTTCAGAGTCAGTCTCCAACATCTCTCTCTCTCTCTCTCTCTCTCTCTCTCTCTCTCTCTCTCTCTCT
>NC_064810.1:33612788-33767335 GCF_023721935.1 Panthera uncia
TCTCTCTCTCTCTCTCTCTCTCTCTCTCTCTCTCTCTCTCTCTCTCTCTTTTTAAAGATAGCTCTGTTATAGAAAGAATAGCCAAAAACCGTTTCTACTGAGCATGGGAGGAGGGGCCCAAGAGCTAATTATAAGAGAATTGGGGTAAACGATCAAAGTCCATAGGTAACACATTTCTAACCTTAGCCATTTGAAGAGTGAGTTCCTTGTATCTATGGAAAGACTACCCTCTAATTGTTATCTAATGCACTGGGCAAATAAGCAAGAACTATTTTAAAGAATCCAAACAGCTCACATTCTCCTCCTGCTGGGTACACTTCTAACAAGTTGGCATTAGCACACACCTTCCTCTGAATGGAAGAGAACAAAGAGAAAGAACAAACGAGATATAAAACAGAAAACAAAAATGCCCTAGGGTTGTTCTGAACTCCAGCAGCTCAGACTAGGTGAACAGTGCTTCATCGGCACAGTGGGAACTTCCTAAGCAGGCAGGTCCCATGCCCTAGAAAATGCCTCTGATGTGGATCTCCAATCAAACTAAACAAAGAATTTTAAAGAGAGGATTAGAAAGGGAAAAAAAAAAGTAGCACGTTTTTGTGGGAAGGATATTATGTTGCCTCATCTTCTCTGGAATCAGTACTCTTGCACCACACAAGTTTGTGGAGCCTTCTCTCCCTGTAAAGCCAGGCTCCAATTATTTATGTTTTCATTGTGTCCCATTACATGAGGCTACGATGCAAAATAATCAACAAAAAGAAGCCTCAGGTGACACAGATGGTAGCACCAATTGTTTAAGAAAAAAAAAAAAAAACAGATCACAAGTTTTGCATTAAAAGTACTCTGACAAATGAAATCATCATAAGAAGAAAATAGAACTTTGATTGAATAATAATTCTGAGTAAATGTCAACCTCCCCCGTATCCACATTCTTCTTCAGCATTAAAGATGGCTTTGGAATAAAATGAGAAGGACGTTGTTTCTTGTTTCACATGAATAGAGATTAAATACTATGCGCTCCTTAGAGAAGCAAGGAGAATTCCTCCAAGGTATGGATGGACTCAGACTTTAGAAAATGAGGTACATGTATGTGCAGCCTATAAACACCCCATTCTATCCTTCACACATGCACTGCTTCTTCATGTTTCATATCTCAGATAAGTGGACCGAGAGGTCAATAAAGTAACAGAATATCAGAGAAAAGAAGATGCTAACCTAAGTTGAAATATCCCCATTTTTTCATGGTCTGGATGGAGGTGTCAGTGTGTACAAAACTAACAGATACGTAGAGCATTTAGACAGCCTTCTCTGAAATGTTTATGGTTGCGATCTCTTGTTGAGAGTGTCATTTGGATAGCCTTCATATTTAAGATGTCTCTACAACTCTTTAGCTTCTTGCCCTTTATATTCAGCAATGACACAGATGACAGTGACAGTACCAAATACAGCTGTTAAGTTTGATACATAACCCAGGGTTCTTGTAAACCCTGGGTTCCAATGGCCATAACCCTGCGCTTATAGCTGCAGGCACTCTGGGCAGGTCTTATCTCTGAGTTCGACGCTGCTCTTGCATACGCAACGTGGTTTCTCTGTTATTCTTTCTGTCTGTCTGCTTCTAGAGAGCTAAGCCAAAGATTTCTCTTTTGTGAGCCTTTTTAGGTTTTGTTGCCTGCCGTTCTCAGTCTGCCCCTCTTTCTCATGCTATCCATAAGCTATTTTGGCATCTTGCTGTCTTTCCTCCCTTACACGTGACTTGCCTTGTGAAGCTCACTTACAGCTGCACACTTTCCATGCTGGTTGGCAGGCTAAGCTGTAGGATTTCATTTTTAGTGATTGTTGTGGTACTTGATGTCCCTTCTGATGTAAATAGAGCTCCACTGTTCAGAAAAATAAATGGAGCATTCCACTTAAAACCTTGTGAGTAATGGTAGAAAGCTTAAAGGAGATTAATGAATTTGTCCCACTCTGGATGACTTCCCCAAGTGCACCCAGAGTGAAAAGTTGGCATCCATGACCTGCCCTACTGCCTCATTTTTCACCATGTCAAAGGGTGGTCTTGGGAAAGGGGATACTGTTTAATAACTGCCCTATGAATTCTCAAGCTATTTCAGCACCCGCAAGCAAAGGTTAGACCTCTTTTCTCACCTATTGTGATAACAGTAATTTGTCAGAAGACTTATAAGACACGAGGCTGTACTGACAGCTTTCATTTCTGCATCTCTAAGGATTATCCTTGGCATTGAGAATGGTTGTCGTGGTACAAGATGATGATGTTATTTCAGTCTTCCAAATGAAGACACTCTCCTATGTATCTGCTGTGGGTGGCTGGCTCTGTATTTCCAGTGAGTTATGGTATATGCAGAACAGTTCTGAGTGTTGTAAAGATGTCCATAATTTTTTGAGGTGTAAGGGCTTCCCCAGAGGCCAAATTTATATTCTAATAACATAATCCTCATTTCTCATCTCCCTAAGCAGGCCTTTAGGAAAAGATGATCCCGAAGCCAAATCTACAAGCTATTTATACTTCTATACCATTAGTAATAGGCAATGGCTCTAATACAGCCCTCCATTGTCATCCACAAGGCCATGACCTCATGTACTAGCTTTGGATAGTAATTAATTCTATTAATATCCATATCTATTTAGAAGTACCACAGTTTTGTCCCACTAATAATTGAAAACACATGCATACAAAGCTCTGAGACATGTATCCAACTATTCATATTATTTCTTGTATTTCTCTTCTATCAAGAGAATACTGTTGTTACTGCAGGCAAAAACTCCCAATGATTCTGCCACAGTTATTTAGCACTGCACAGTAACTGATTGGAAGCAGCTCATTCAGGGATTGTGCCAATGCTGGAGAGAGATGACAAGTCCTGCCGATTGCTGCAGTCAGCATTTTTTTGACTCTCTTCTTTACAGATGGTGATGGCAGGCGTGCTGCATCCTGAGACACATTACCAGTGCTTTATGGGAGGGATCCTTGGAGATGTCTAACAAGCCCCTTCTTGTTTAGAAATCCTTGGCAAGGATGTGGCAAAGTCCAATGGCTTTACTATTTTCATCCACCTTCCCTGTCAACTACTAGCAAAGTTTAAAATTATCCTTACCAGCTTCTTGAGTTTTCTGTGCAAGAGAGAACCTTGTGCATAATGGTAGAAGGCTTTAAGGAGATTGATAAATTATTACTGCTAAGCATTCCTTCTCCCAAAGCCCTCATGGTAAAGAGATAAACCCCATACCATTTCTGTCACTTGATCCCATAAGATATTGCACAGTAACAATTCATGAGGAGCCCAGGAGAGGTGTATGAACATGGACAAAAGCCAGAATTGGGAAAAATGCAGTAGACATGAAGGTCATTTCCTTTAACCCTTAAGGATCTGTCAGAGCTAATCTTCCCATAAGGAGCTGATCTCTTTGAAAGGAAGTGAGTTTGGGCAAGGGGAATTTTAAGCTTAAGATTTGGGAGTTTGGGTATTAGCTTTGTCATGAATAGGCTTTATCCTCTCAGCCTCTAATTTTCCATATTTTATTAGATATGTTGTGTGACCATCTCAGGAAATCTGTCATTGCCATTTTTCTAGTTGTCAAGTGTGGCTTACAGTTCAGGACTTGCCTGCTTCTGACTTCAAAAGAGCCATATTGTTGAACAGAATGACAAAACATTAATATTTTAAAATATTTCACAGATGAACAGGACCATACATCATAGCTAGGAAGAACATAGCTCCTTAAGGGAAAGAACAATAAGGGAACTCATTAAACACCGGGTTTTTTTAGACATAAGAACAACAGCATTTCTTAAACACTTATTTTATGCTAGGAAGAGTTCTAAGTGTTTTACATGTATTCACAACTTAATGCTCATAACAAAATTAATGAGGTATTTGCTATTAGTTTCCAAATTTTATAGAGGAGGAAACAAGCATGGCATGAGTCAGTAATTTGATCAATGTCAAATTATTAATAAGTGCAAAAATGAAGTTAAAGCTAAGCCCTCTGGCTTTAGAGCATGCTACTTTAACCACTACTCCATACAGTCTATAGTCAACCCTAATTATTGCTTTATTATTGCTTTTTTTTTTCTTTGGTCCAGGGTATTGCTTAAGATCACCAATCATCATAGGTATGTCAGTTACATGTTGTGATAACACTGCATAATAAACCATTCAAAACTTCAATGGTTGATAACAGTGAGCACTTTTTTGTCATGCATCATTGGGCTTCAACTGGTATATGACAGCCTTGACAGGGATTGGCTGGACCCATTCATTCTTCCACAGGGTGGTTCTAATTCCGATGCCTCTCCACCAGTCTCTTCTTGCATCTTGTGTACCAACATTCCATTGGCCTAATACAAGTCACCGAAAGAGTTTGGGAGTCAGAGTGTGAGGGTCATACCAAAGGTATATGGTAATAGGCATGGACACAAAAAGAGATAAAGAATTGGGTCATTATGTCAGTCTACCATAATTCATAACAAGGAAAGTGAATTGGATTGGGAGCTAAATTCTATTATATTTATTTTCCATTCATTCATCCATTCAGTAAACTCCCTTGAGTTTCATATATAAACACTGTCTTTACATCTTAGACATACCAAAATAAAATTTAAGGTTGTGCCTTCAAAAAGGCTTGCAATCATATAGCCAAGTCAATAATTAAAATACACCATAATATTGCCATGAATATTATGACAGCAAAGGCTAAATTTCCAAAGGAAGGTTGTATTTAAACAGAGGAAAGGAGAGCAGAGAGGAGTGACTCTCATAAGATAATGTTTGGGCTGAACTTTGAAGCAGAGGTAGTTAATAAGAGACCAAAAATAAGCATCTATTACATTCATCAGGACATCAGGAGATAGAAGATATGGAAGCCAGATCATGAAGGGATTTACATGTCACCCTAAACAGCTCAAACTTTATCCCAAAGGGAATAGGAGGCTATGAAAGATTTTAAATAAATTAGTAAACTTTGCATAAAAAGTATAAACAATGCCTGATGATTTTTGATGGATAGTTTAGAAATTAATATATAGATAACTAAGTGCTATCATGGAGAGGAAACCTTCTATAATTTTTTTTTTATTTTAAAGTTCCCAAAGACACTGTCTTATTGATGTCCAAGAATTGGATCAGGTCTTGAATGACTCATTCACAGTTACAAATAAACAATATGTAAGATAAGTATCAAAGGATCAACTTATCTATATGTACTGAGAAATACAACTTTCACACAAACCATGCACACTGGAGATAGCAACATTGGCACATTGGCTCCCAGTGGCCAAATTATATGGTCATGCAATAAACATAATCAAAGCCTGTTTTATTGATTTACTGTGAAATTGTAGTGACAGGACTGAAAAACGGAAAGGGAGGCAGACATGGGAATAAGATTTCTTGGTGAGCACAAAATCAAAACAATGGTTGTTAGATGAATTCATTGTTTAATGGCAACAGAAGAGGAAACTTGTTGTTCCATCTCACTGTGAAGTTGGACTTTCCATTTAGATCAGAAAGACTTGAGGGCCCCTTGGTTCAAAATTGAAAGGTCAGCCTTGCTAGGGGGTTATAAATAACTTGATGCCTAATGACTACGGTCTTCTCTTCATTTCATAATGATTACCATTTCCCGAAAGACATGGCTTTTCCTATGTTTCCATGATTCACTAATGCCCCTTCTGTGTGTGGTGGCTTTTTCTTAAAATATGTTAATACTGCAACAAGAAGCCATCTGGTCTGTTGTAAGTGTGCTGATCTGTAATCCAATATTGATTTTATCATTTATCTCCCAGAAAGCCAATTATTCCCTTCATTGTCAACATCGCTAGTGGGTTCCTTATTGTAGCCTCTTAATACTAAAAGAAAAAAAACAGAAACAAAAAAAAAAAAAACAAGGACACTAATGTATACTCAACAACTGTTAGAAAAACATACTTATGCAGTCAAATTGGAAAAAAAAAAGACAATTTCGGTTATTTAATGATGGAGCTTCACTGGTGAGTTCTGACCTACAATAAAAGCATATGAGTTTTCTCTAAGTTATTTAGATCAATATATTCATGAAAACATGTTTTTTTATTCACTGGAAATTTTAACTTCAAGTAATGCATCTTTCTAATTATATAGTAAAGGGCAACAGATACCTCCAGGTAATCTTTGAAATAGGAGAAGAAACAATTTGTTTGTTCTGTGATTTCTCATTCTCTTTCTTATACTCTTTATTACCATGAGCAAAATATTTGAATGAAACAGGATTTTTGTTTATAGATGACTGTCTTCCGTCAATGTTGAGAAACCCTCCTGACTCCTAAATAATACTTTGATTATGTTATGTATATTTCCCTGGCAATGAGTGAAGAAAAAGAAAATAAAGTCAGCAACCTCCAAATTGCTCACTGATATTGGCTATTTATGACTTCAACTATATTGCCATGAGGGAAGCAATTAAAGTAAGGTATTGCATGCACCCATGACTTACATATAGAAAGTCAGAAAATAGTTTACACTCCTATAGAAATACTGCTACTTATGTGTGTCTGTTTCTCTTTCTCTTTATTTATTTTTTAATGTTTATTTATTTTAAGAGAGACAGAATGCAGGCAGGGGAGGGACAGAGAGAGAGGGAAAGAGAATCCCAAGCAGGCTCCAAGACATCAGCAGAGAGCCCGATGCAGGGCTCCATCTCACAAACCTCGAGATCATGGCCTGAGCCAAAATCTGGCATAGAGGCTTGACCTACTGAGCCACACAGGTGCCTTTCTTTCCTTCTATCCTTTTTTTTTTTTTTTTTTTTTAAATATGTCATTTAGGGATTGGAGTGTGGAGGATTACCACATTTAATTTTTTCTTTAATGTTTATTTATTTTTGAGGGAGACAGAGACAGAGCATGAGCAGGGGAGGGGTGAAGGGAAAGGGAGACACAGAATCCGAAGCAGGCTCCAGGTTCTGAGGTGTCAACACAGAGCCTGACACGGGGCTTGAATCCACGAAGGTTGAGATCATGACCTGAGCTGAAGTCAGACCCTTAAATGACTGAGCCACCCAGGAATCCTAGGAATACCACATTTATCAAAATGTTTTTGTTTGCAAATGGTAAAAAATACAACTCAAATAGGCTTAATTAGTAAAGGTAACTTACTGTTTGTGCGGCTGAAAACATTTTTCAAGTAGTACTTGAACAATAGCTTAAACGGTATTACTAGAACTTATTTATGTTTTTTTTGTTTTCATCTTGTATGTCTCAATTCCTCTTTCTGGGTGTATTCTTCACTCTTTAGTGGCTTTTCTTCTCATCGTCCAAGATGGATGACAGTGGCCCCCAAGAAATCCTATTTTTGCATTCCTATCCAGCAAAGGAGAACATTTCTGCCGCAAACCCCAAATAAGAGTCCAGAGACTCATTCTCATCAGACCAGTTAAATCATAGACCCATCTCTGAATAAGTCACTAGGACCAGGGAGCTCATGAGCCACCTATGTACCTAACAACAGAGTCAGCTTCTTGAACACATGGTCTTCATGGGTGCAGAAGGAGATATTCATTAAACTCAGGACAGTATACCAAAAAGAAAGGAAATACATTTAGAAGTCGAGTAAATGACTTCATACTCTGACTTTAACACCAAACATGCACATTAAAAAATCATTACTATATGCAGTCATGTATTTGGGCAACATGAATAGGGGATACAAAGAAAATAATTTCAATGGAAAAAAAAAGAAAAAAATTCACTTGTATAAAGGATTAATGGGAATAATGATAGAACTTCACTTAACTAGATTGAGGTAATTGATATTTACCTTCACCTACATCAGAATTCCATAACCATTTCCATTTGCCTTTAGGGCATCCCGAAGTACCACTGCTAATCAATACCTAACTCAAGCTAAATTCAACTTTCCTTTTTATCTTCTAGGTAGCCATAATTCCACTGTCCAGTTTTGCTTATTATCTTCTGTTATCATCCTTCTCTACACCAGTGAAATGATGAATAATAAAAAACCAGGAGGAACTCCAACTAGTCACTGTCGAGGAACAAATGGCTCACCCAACTTCAAGGTGCTGAGTTTGCAGTCAACTTAGGAGATTTGGTCATTTAAAAACTAGAAAGCAACTATTGCATGAAAAGTGAGACACATCTCTGCATTGTAATAGTCTACTTGTCTGCTGTTTCCTCCATATTTCACTTTGTTTTACATTGCTTCTACTGAGAGATTTTCACCTTAAATTTTTCCTAAAGTACTACCAATTAACCTTAGGTAGTGACTAATCTAAAAGTCTGAATCTCTGTCTTCAGGGTTATTTAAACCTGTTATGTCTTTATTTGTTTCTATTTGCCAGCCAGCATTTATCCTATTTCAAGTGGCACAGAAAACTTACCGGTTCCTGCAAAAGTAAGTTCTTTTGAATGCAATTTAAAAACAAGTTAAAGGGACTTGACAGGTCTCCTCTTTATCTCTTTCCAAGATGGATTGCCATTTCCAGGTACAACTTGCCTGGAGTGGTGGGACAATTTCAAGATACCCACCTCATAGCATCTAGACTTTGCCAAACGGAACCATCAAGCTGTTCTGTGCATTAAATAAATTGTACATTGGCAATGAATATTTCTCTAGTCAAGGTTGGTGTTATAGGATTTAAGATGCCGAAACTCAGCAATAAAGTGTATATATAGCCAATAGCCTTGGGAAATAATTCATTAAATGTGGGTTTAAAATCAAGTTTTACACAATTTCACGAGTGCTTAATGAGGTATTGGGTATTTTATTCTAACAAAAACTTGAATTCTATGCTAATCAACTAAGGAAAGATGCATTTGCTTTAGATTAATACTTTTATGTAATGTAACTTAATTTACTTCAAAAGCTCCTGTTTTAATTTTTGCCAACTTATACATAATAAAGGAAAAAAATGTTGTCAGTTACTGTTAACTATCTGAACTAGGAAGATATTCTATTGTTTAATCACAACATAAAACTCTTTATCCATATGTATTTGTTATAATCATAGTTGACTTCAGATGAGTTGTTGATACTAAAGAATGCTTAATTCATTGTGAATATTAAATGAATACTCAAGATAAAGAAAAAGACAATAAATGGAAAAGAAGGTTCCATAGTACATTTTCATAATTAGTATCCAAATTCTTTAATTTGTCCCCTATGATCATCCTACTCAAACTACCGTCAATATTCCAAATTCAGAATAGAAGCTACAGCCTGCAGACTGGTCTTTCCAACTTCACCTATTGATGATCCAGAAGTGTTGCCCACTTCTCCCCTTCAGGAGTGATGCACATATTCCTCAGTTTCTGAGGGCCTAGACTGCCAGCAATTTTCAGTTGAGCCCCTCTCCAAAATTTCTGAAAGCCAGTGGTTCTCAAACTTTAACTTGCATTAGAATTATAGAAAGAGTTTAATGCACAGATGGCTGTGCCCCCAGATTTCTGATTTAGTAGATCTGTGATGGGGGCTGATATTCTTCTGCCTTTTTCATGAGCACCATGGTGATGCTAATGCTACTGTTCTGCGAACCACACTTTGAGAACCACTGCCTTACCCAAGGTCACACCTTCCTCCTTGGAAGCAGCCCAGATCTCTTGGGCATATAAAAACCAGACCTGCTTGCAAATGAAAACAGAATTGCATTTCTATATTCCTCTCTTATGTCCTATGTCCGTTCTCCCCTTATAGGGGCTGATCCTATATGTACTCTAAGACCCAAATTGATCTACTTAAAATACCTATCTAATTATTTAGTGGCTCTCCAATATCTCTAGAATGACATCCAAACTACTACCTTTTTCATTCTAATTTTGGATTAATAAAACTACCTAGCTTCTACTGGCTATTGAATGCTGCTGAGGAAGATGTGTACAAATTCATAATGTTCAGTTCCAAATGAGCCCTCTATACTGCGTGATAGTACTAGAATATGTGTGGGTATCCTTCTCACACTTTCCACATTAATGTTTTTTCTACTTTTTTTCTCATTTCTCCCTACTTCCTACTTCACCATTTCCTACCACTCTCAGAAAATGGCCTTTCCATCCCCTTACCAATTGCACAAACCATATGCCAACGTCATCCTTCACATCCCTTTCCCTTAAATCCCCAAATCTAGTCCAATATCAAGTTCTGGTGAATCTATCTACAAAATATTTCTCCAATTTTTCCACATCTCTGTTTCTCACTGTCTATTTATTCCCTTGTGCAGGCAAACATTATTTTTCACTCTGATAACACAAAAGACCCAAGGTTTTGTCACATCCAACCTATTCTCTCCTTTGGCGGTGTTTCTAAAACAAAACCTTTCATTTCTCCCTTTTAAAGAACTCCGTCTACCATAAACATCCTCATGACCCACCCCCACTCCACACATACACTTACTGATCTTAGAAGAAAGTTCAAAATTCTTAATTTGGCTCACAGGTTGTTTCTGTATATATTCTGCTTATATCTCTTGTCTCATTCTGTATTCCTATATACAGTACAATACACTCCAATTTATGCTGAACAATGTGAAGTTCATGAGCTCTTGCATAAGCTACACAACCAGAAAAGTATGTCTGAGTTCCCAAGGCTATGAAAAAAAGCAAACAAACAAATAAAAATGTATGGTAACAAATTTTAAAGCTTTCTTTTTTTAAGTTTTTTTTTTAAATGTTTATTTATTTTTGAGACAGGGAGACAGAGCATGAGTGGGGGAGAGGCAAAGAGAGAGGGAGACACAGAAACTGAAGCAGGCTCCAGGCTTAGCTGTCAGCACAGAGCCCAATGCAAATCGTGAGATCCCATGAATCGTGAGATCATGACCTGAGCCAAAGTCGGATGCCCAACGGACTGAGCCACCCAGGCGCCCCTTACAGCTTTCTAATCCTTGAGAATATATCCTCAGACCCTGAGAGGCTGGTCATGAATCCCAGGTCATGAATCTATACTCTTACAGATGCAATTCTTTAATATATAAGCGAAAAAAAAAAAAAATTACAGAATTTTAGGGGTAGAATAGACATTCAATAAAAGAAAGTCCAACTCTCTTATTTTCCAAATGAAGAAATCGATGCTCAGAGAAGTTAAACCATGTACAGTGGTTATTAAAGGGGTCAGACCAAGGTTAGAAGGAGGGTGAAAAAAATAGAAGGAAATCTAGAAAATAAAATACCAAAGAACTAAAAAAATAAAAAAAAAAAAAGTTGAGGGGGTGTCACTATCAATTTTGAAATTCAATAGAGATAAACTCAATGTGTATGTGAGGTAGAAAAATGGGGGACGGAACCCCAAATGGTCTCCAAGACTGACTGTCTTGTTCAGAGGCATTGTTGTCAATGAGTCCTTGTTAAAGGCCACGGAGACTTCAAATGGGAGGATTTACCTACATTCTCATCTCTCTGAACACGCTGGGCATGGCTGTGAGAGCTAATATCTCAGGAAAAGGTGTATTTTATATTATTAATAGTATACACACATGAAGAAAACATGCCCATACATACAACAAAATAATAAAAATTTTCACAAAACAGTGTTCTGATGTTTTCTACCTTATTTCGCTCTATTCTAAATCATCAAGAAAAGGGCTAATTATGACTTGCTTCATTGTTTTCACAGTCCATTAATGGATTATAACCTACAGTTTGAAAAATAATATATACTTAATTTCTCATTATTTAGTCTAGATTTGAGGTCTTCTTTGTTTTCTCTTATCCATAACAGCAATAATACTTTATAATACCCCTTCATGTATGTTGCCTTCTTGGTAAATTGCATTTGGTCCCACAACAATCCTTCTTATTAAGATTAAGTCAGGAATAGGAAGAAGAAAATAATGGCCTTACTCAGCTTTGGCTACCACAGTAAGATACCATGGACTGGATAGCCTAAATAACAAAAATGTATTTTTTTACAATTCTAGAGGCTGAAAGTCTAGGATCAAGGTCCCAGCATGATCAGGTTCTGCTGAGAGATTTCCTCCTGGCATTCAAAGAGCACCTTCTTGCTATGTCCTCCCATGGAAAGAGAGAGAAAGGAAGCACTGATGCTTCTTTTTATAAGAACACTAATCTTGTCAGGAAGCCATTCTCATGACCTCCTCTGAACTTAATTACCTTTCATAGGCCTCACCTCCAGGAGCACCTGGCTGCCTCAGTTGGAAGAATGTGTGATTCTTGACTTTGGAGTTGTGAGTTTGAGCACATGAGGGGTAGAGATTACTTGAATAAATAGAACTTCAAAAAATTCTAAAAAACAAAGGACTCATCTCCAAATACCATCCACACAGGTAGGATCATCTCCAAATACCTACCCCCATCTGGTAGGGCTTCAACATATGGGTTTCAAGGGACACAATTTAGTCCACAGTGTTACTCTTCAAAAAAGAGGTCTTCCAGTCCTCGTGGAAAGGAAAACATAGGGAAAGTAAAAGTCCCATCTGCCTTGAGATCAAAATTCTAGGATAGGTTGTTAGAAATACCCATATTAATGGACAAGGGCTTATTCCTCATTTTTAGATTAGAACGTATAAAATTTCAAAACCCTTTGAAGAAGCAGCCTGACCACACAAGGGAGTATGGTGGCATAACATAGTTAGAGAATAGATCTTGAGATGGTAACGTCTTCTTTCTCTACAACCTGGGGAAAGAGAGAAAGAAATCTAGCAGTTTTTGTGTGACATCTCAATGGTCATGTGGTAGATAGCCCAAAGTCAGAGACTTTGATATTACAGTATCGGAAATCTTTGCTAGGATTTCTGCAAGGATTAACTGAGCTGTGTGTCCTGGAGAATAGAAGGAGATCGCTAGCATTCCAGGAATTTTCTTGTGCAGAGAGAGGTGAAACTAAGACACTTCACAGAAGATATAACAAGAACAGAAACTAAATCTGGAAACTAGACAAGATGATCTACATCTGAACAGGAGCTACCCAGAAGCCAACAGATAAGGATAATATAATGCTATATCTGTTCTCAATGTGCCTAAACGTCATCTAGAGAAGGAGTAAAATGAGGGGATGGAGACAAAACCTGCAAATCTGGATATGTAGCACAAAGATATTGGAAAAGGCAGAAAAATTGTTAAATTGAAATAGACTCTGATATATTTAATTGCTAAGTTTGTGACTTACAAATGTGACACTGTTATACTTCACTTTTCTTTCTATGCTCACTATCCATTAAAGTATTCTGACTTGTCATTATAACTTAAGAAAATTATAAGGTGATTTCTAAAAATATAACATAGGTTATCATAAGAAACTTGGGTCAAAAACAATGTGATTTTATGCTAATATTTTTGGAACCAAGTAGTTAACTCCTCACTTCCCTTCATTCCAAAGATGATAATAGATTGAGCTATGTCACATGTAAATATTACACGTGTCGCATGGATTTTCACACAATTCTCATTTATAAAACTGGCGTTCTTTGTACAGTTCTATATAAAAACTTCTTTTGAAAGTCCTTCAAAACTTATGAAAAGATAAATGTAAAATAAAGGTTAAATCTAAGATAAACAGTGACCCATTTCTGGATAAATCTGTAACTTAGAATAGAATGAACTCCATTTGGTCATGGAGTACTATAACACTTTAGCTATCTGTGCAACCCTTAGCTATTTCTAAGTCATCATTGACTGACTTTATGCCTACTGTGTACTTACTGCTGTGATAAATAGGCACTGAAGGCACAAATTGATAAGGACAGAATTCCTGCCCTGTCAAGGCTGATTGCCTAAATCCAAAAAAGAGAAAAATTAAACAGTTACAAACCATGAATATTGCAATCTGTGGCATGCTTCATGTGCTATGGGAGTGGGAAGCAGGGTCTTTGCTATGCGAGGGGGCCATGTAGGGAATATTACAAGGGGCATCTTCACAAAGAGGTGATAACTGAACTAAATGTTATGTTATAGAGAGGAATGTTGTGTTAAGGTTTTTTGTTTGTTTGTTTGTTTGTTGTAATATTCCTTTTCCATACTGGAGAGACTTGGTGGAATCAAGTGAAAATTTTAGAATGGGGTAAATTGGTGCCACAAAAAAATATGGAGATTTATCTTTGTGTGTTGGGTGCTATGACAAATAAGCCACATAACAATTACTTTTAAAATCCATTCAGTAGTTATTTTGAGGAGACTGCAATATAAGCCTATAAATATGAACAAATTCCAATTGTCCTAATATGATCAGAATGACTGCTTGTAGCTTGGAATAAAATACCAAGCAACAATATCATGTACTAATTCAAATATTTTTTTACTTTCATTTTAGAGAGAGACAGAGAGAGAAAGTGTGAGCATGAGGGAGAGGGGCAGAGGGAGAGAGAGTAAGTCTTAAGCAGGTTCCATGCTCAGCACAGAGCCCAATGCAAGGTTCAATCCCACGACCCTGAGATTATGACTTGAGACAAAATCAAGAGTCAGACACTCAACCAACTGAGCCACCTAGGTGCTCCCATTTTGATTATTTTTGTGCGTTAAAATAATTAGACAGATAAAGACAGGGTAACCTACAAACTTCTTGATAAAAATGGTTCAAGTAATACCTTGACCCAGGTTCAGCCAATCAAATTCACTTTCTCAAGAATGTTTAATTGGAATAGATTCTAATTGGCTTTGGGTTCTGGCCTCTGCAAATCATGTAAAATTAGGACTGGGACAATCTTATTTGCCTACCAGCTTTGGTGGGCAAGCAGTGAAAGTCCAATTGCAGAAAAGTAAAGTGTGGAAGAAAGCAGAACTAAAGAGCCCCATATACCCAAAGAGAGGGTGGGAGAGACGAGGATTTCTGGGTTGTCTTCATTGCCTTGGTTTCGGTACTTAGTTATTGTCCCTTACAGGTTCCAGCTGCATTTCTCATGCGTGGATTTCCTGAGATATGCCAAGATTACTCCAGGTTTTGCCAGGTAATTATGATTGGATTTTGTTACATCCAAGCAAATAATACATTTGTGTCTTTAAAAATATGTATAGAAGGTAGGTAGCCCAAGACCAAGTAAGAAAAGGTAACAAATTGTTCATAGCACAATATATGCAATATCCCTATCATTTTTAGTTATTGACTTCACTGAATGAAAAGCAATAGAATATAAATAAATTCAAATGCTGTCTTTATAGTCCCCTGAGGCATACAGTAGAACTAAAATCATATGTAATCTTAGCTGAATGAGATGTCTCTGTAATTTTAACCATAATATTCAGTTTAGAGAAAAAATATTCATTTTATCATTTCCATGTTTATTCTTTTGTTAAGTAGATTAAACTAAAATGCTCGGGTGATCCTGGAATTTCATTTAGGATTATGATTCTTTCCATCTGGAAAGAAGGTTAAAAGAAGAGTAGTTGATTAGTCATTTATTTCCAAATACTTGAATATATTGAGAGTCTAATTGAATTTTCAATTATCTAGATGTTGGACATATGTAAACCTTAGAATAAGCAACTGCTGCTTGATAAGTCTAGGTTAGGGTAGCAGTGGGCATAGAAAGAACTTTGAAAAGACAAATGTGGCCTTAATAACATCAACTAATTTTCCTATTGAGTGGCTACCCTCATGATCCTATTCTATTATTCAGGAACTTTGTAGAAGCTCTCCTTGTCACTGGCCCTCTCTAAATTCCCTTTCATATTAACTCTTCAGAAATTTATTCACACAAAAGGGATTGATAGTTGCTCAGTGTAAGCCCTCCCAGGAGAACTGTCACTTTAAGCCTTTAATTAAAAAGAGCAATCTTTTAGTGTAGGATTTTTCAAAACGTAGTCAATAGAAAAGAGAATATTTGAGGAACAAGGAAGACTCCCTGCTGCCTCTTACCATGCCACATAGGTGACTGTCCACTCCATTTCTCTCCTTAACAAATCAGGCTTTGTTCAGCAGAAAAAGTCTCAAGCAGAAGTAGTTCCTATATTAATTCTGTCTTATTGTAATCATTACCATTGCTACTCTCATTCATCAATCATTTTTGTCCCTTCAAAGTATATATATATTCTTCCAAAAGGAGAAGAAGAAAAAAAAGTTCAATTGAACTTCATGAAGCATTAAACAGATGATATCAAGGAGCAATGGCACTAATGTCAACTTTTATGAACACATAGAAAATAAAATTAGACAAACGATAGTTCTAACGTACATAAAAGGTAAGAGGTAACTTATTCAAACTTATTTCCTGCATGTTGCTCTCTTGCAAAGGTCCATGAAAACTAAACTCTCAGTACAGATGCTTAAGGCAAATAATGCTGGTAGAGTACTGAACCAGTGAATAGGTGGCTTGTCTACCAGATTGTATTAACTGTAGCAGTAGAGATAAACTCTAATCTACGATTGAGTCAGGCAAGAGCTGGTACTCCCCAAACCAAGACAGCTGAGGTGCCAGGTGATGCCTTTGGCCAATACATCACAGAGCTGTAACCACAAGGGTTGGACCAGTGATCACGACGGTTTAAAAACCCCACTGCCTAAGAGCTGAAGTCTCTCTCCCAAGTCGGAGATCTGTTTCAGTCAGCGTGTAATGGACAACAGGAAACCCCACATCTGTGAATCCTAGTCTTATGACTATTCTATATAAATGCTTCTTCAGAATAGGCATGTGTGAGTTCTGATCACTTACATTTGTTTTTATGAAAATATAAAAATGTAAAATACAATACATTTAATATATGTGCATCTGCATTGCTTTATCAAGTATTTCCTCTTCATTCATTTCTCAGCAAATAATTTCTGTGCCAGAAACTGTTACATACAACACATACACATGCTTTGACACAGGGCAAAAATCAAGAATGTGCTTTGGAATTAGGGTGATGAGAGCTTGTTTTGGCAGCACATATACTAAAATTGGAATTAGCATGACTAATTCCAATTAATTAGGGTGACTAATTCTGTTGCTGGTGACTGGCTATATGACCTGAGCAAGTTATACTCTCCAAGTCACATTTTTTGTTCCATAAGGTAGATAGCTTGTAAGGTTGTCATGGGAATTAATGAAAACATATGTATAGCATCTAATGTTAGCATGATAACTAGCATTCCACCTTGATCAATTTGTTTATATTATTACACTTTTTCTGAAAAATAATTCTGGTAATCAGGACACATACATACATTCTTAATCTCAAAGACTTAGATGATCAGGCAGACAAATTAAAATAATATTGGTTTAGATTAAAAAATAACCCTTTGGTAAAACATGGTGGTGGTAACTTTTATTGAAAGCCTATTTGAGTATGGATGTATAAAACTAAAACAGTATTTGTAAATAGTTTCTTCCAAAATTCACACCCTAACTGTAAATTATTAGGCCATTAATGAGTGGGAAATATATCCATTCTTAGTAACAAAAAAAAAAAAAAAAGGTGGGAGGCTTCTCAAGAAATCTCCTCACACACAATTCCATAGAACACATCTAAATAAGTCAGCAGTGTGGGTGGGTTGCTAGGAAATGCTGTAGCTTCGAGGACTTATGCTATAGCTTAGAAAACATGGGTCCTGTGGAAATTTAGTTATAAGAATTAAGTGGTCAAAGCCATCCACAAGCACATATTTTGAAGATATTGCATGCTGTCACAGATTGTATAGAATATCCTACTTATAAGCTGTAATAACCAGGTGATTTCTGCCTGCAAGAGATGCCCATGATACAGCTGAAAAGAGGCTCACCATTCAACAGGAATAGACTTTGTCATACTTTGCTCTAGTTGCAGCCTAAAGATCCCTACATTTAAGCAAACAAGCCCAAAGCTTCTGGTACAGGGCTCCGAATACAGAGGTTCCTCAGGGATGTTAGGTAGAAAATTAACTAAACTGATTTTATTCCTAAGGAAGTTACTGTCTAAAAGTATTCCTATTCCTACTTATTTTTGAAGAATTTATTTCCCCAAATTATTATCATAGAATGAAGTTAATTCAGAATATATTTATAAGAAAGCATAAAGAAAAAAATGTCTTTTTAAGAAAAAAAAATCACACTGTTTACCTACTTTTATGAGACACACGTACTCAAATACAGGGCCAGGACATTTTTAGCATCCTGTGGGTAGTCAGTCAGTTAGGTTAGATGTTTCTAATACGATTCAGACTAATAGTAAAAGCTCAATATTTACAGGTGCTTTGCAGAAAAAAAAAAAAAATTAAATAAGTAGAACACATCGCCCTCAACTAAATAAAGTGTTTAGAAGCACAAATACATAACAAAGAAACAAGTCAATCCCCAGCCTTTGATGCTTTAAATATATGATCCTTTTTCACCTCCACGAGAATTCCATTTTACAGATGAGGAAACTGACACATCATGAGCCTTTCTTACCCAGAAGGCAGTGCTGGAATGGCAGTATTCTAGCTCAGTCACAACCTCAAATCAATCATCATTGCAAAGGACTGTTGAAGAGATACATAAAACACACTCCTGCAATCTAATCATGGAAGAAAAAAAGATGACAGAAATGTATTTCCTATTACCAAGACAGAATAAAGAAAAATGATCCAATCAGTGGCATCTAACTTGACTGGTGAAACACAGAACGAGACTGCAGTAGTTGAGTCTCCATATGAAGGTACATAGGCTATACTTGTAAAGGGATTAGGTATTATTTTTTAAAAACAGTGAGTTTCACCTTGATGCACTGTCATCTACACTGCTTCCTTCCCTACCTGAAGAAAGTTAAAGTTATTACTTTTCCTTAAATTAAAATAAAGTTCATAGATGGAATACATTTTTGAAATTAAGATCTGTAATAAAGAATGGATTTTATAGAGCTTCTATAGCTTTGCTATCATTTTTAGAGTACACAATTGAATCAGCTGAAGGCTTGGAAAAAATACACTCCAGGGAGCCATTTGGTATTGGCCCAAAAAATACACTCTGTTTTAATGGGTGGTTTTTGTTGTTGATTTTATCACTTGTTTCTAAAATGCTATGATCAAGCCCTTGGAAATCCTGACTTCTCAGTTTCTTGCATGGATTCTATGGAGTGCAGAATAATTTAAGCTTTTCATCTGAGTTAGAATCTTCTGTAGTTCATCAACCTTATCTGTCACGTATATGTCACTGAAATGAGAAAAACCTTAGAAGGCAGGAAAAAAAATTAAAAACAAATTAATGTGGGAAGATGATATAAATCAAGTGGTGAAGCCAAGAGTGAATTATCAAAAGATCTTTCATCAGGAGTGAATACATTTTTCTTTCTCAAGAGGAACCCATTATGTGTTTTTGTTTGCACTATTATACATCAAGTGGCATATTAAAGAAATAGATTTATTAGGATTTAGAATGTGTTTTACTCTGATAGGAAAGAATAGTGGTCCTTCAAATTTAATTTGAAAAGGCTTAAACCGTGAAAGTCTACAAAGACCCTGTCTAGTAATGAATGCTAAGAAAAACAAATACTATTTTTAACTTGAAAGGCATGAATGAATCCTCTCCCATAAGAAAAAAAAATACAAAAACAATTCCATTTTAGAATAAGCATTATTCATTCTATCTAAAATCTTCAGAATTCATTTAGTCAAATATGGCAGTCTGGCATTTTTGTGGTAAATCATGCTCTGTTTACTGAAAGGGGAAAGAAACAATTAAAACAAGGATTTTCTAAGCTTGTTTTTCCTCTGGGGCAAACTGATTGGCTTTACCAATGGGTTCTTCTGAAGGGCACATCTATGTAAAACAAAGATCTAAGAGTTTGAGATTGCCAAGCAATTTGGGAGACATTCAGAGACAAAGAAAAATTTGCTTTTCTGTGGTAACCTTCTTGTAACTTGCTCAATCACCACACCTATTCTTTTATCAGAGAAATATAAATAGGAGTCTTTCTGGAGAGACAGACAGAGATAGAGAGACAGAGAGAGAGAGAGAGAATATCAGTTGTTGGGGAAGAAATGTGTAGACATTTAATTTGGCCTAATGTACAGGGAAGTGGTAAGATTGGAAGACAGAGACTATCACAATACAGAGAATGGTCAATCAGACATTTGCAAATGTCTTACAAGTTAAGCAGAAAATGGCTTTTCTTTTCCAGGGAGAAGTAAATAGTCTAGAAAGAACCATGTGTGGCATTGTAGGATTAGGGGTATCCTGATGGGACAGTAGATCAGAGGATGTTTTACTGTGAGACCAGCCTATTCTTGACCAACACTCTTAAGGTCTGGTTATATGCTGGCTCAGGCTGAAGGGGAATCAAAGTTCAGTTACCTGGAAAAGAAAAAAAAAATTAGTTAACCATCATTTTGTTCTGATTGCTCAGAGGGGACAAGCTGTTCATCTAAACATGTATGAGGCAAAGAATGAAAATTTGGAGAATCTGTGTTTGGCCTTGTCCTAGGGAAACAAGGGGCCATCTGAGTTCTATTGAAGTCACATCCCATAGGGTGGTTCTCTGTAGGATACAATTTCCTGGAACACAAAGGGTAGGGGAAATTTTTTAACCTCCTCTGTGTGTCATGATCACAAAGCTAGGGCAAAAATTCAACACTGTCAGTCTCGATGTCACTCTCTCAGCTCTGTCTTTCTCCTTGAACTTGTCCTAAAAAAAGAAAGGCTCTCCCTTATCCTTCCCTGCCAGAAAGATCCTGGAAGAACCAGTTCCTGGTACCAAAGTGCTAGGGCAAGGGTCAGGAAAGAAGAATGACGTTGGCAAGTCTTTAAAGAGGAAAGGGACTACTTGAGACAACAGTATCTGAGCTGAGAATGGCCTCCTAAAAATGATCATGGTCCCTCTAACAAGATAAAAAGCACCTGGAAGGGACGTATCATATCACAAAATCCTCCCAGCTGATCAGAGGGTCACTGCTGGAGTGTGTGGCTTATTTGCCGAGCTCTGAGCATGGGAGGCATTAGTTGCAGCCTCTGGGCAGGCTGGCAGAAGAAAAAGCGGAGTACAAGGAGTTAAGTGTAGGTTTGAAGCCTCTTCCAAGCACATGTTGGTGACCACGTTTGGTCTGAACAAAAAGAACAAAAAGGTCACATCTGACAGCAGATTTCATCAGGGTGAGAAAGTATATACCAGTGATTTTATTATGTCCCAGAGGCTCAGAGTCAGGAGGCATGTGAAATTAAGCGGGTGGTGATTTTTTTCCCTCCTGGGAAATAAATGCTGCATAAACTCGAGTAAAGTTCATAAACCTTTGAACTCCTTGTGTTTCATTTTCTTAATCAAGAACTCCACTTACCACTTTGATGACTAGTAAAGTTTATCCTGTGAATTCACAGGTGCATTAGAGCTTGAGATAGAAGTTCTTCAAGGTAGAACACCAAGGATTGTCATTGTTACATACACTACTACCATCAAAAGAAGCAAAATGCATCATAAATTATATAATTAACTCCATAAGGGTGAAAAGAAATTAGTTCTGCTCATAAGTAACACAATGCTGATAACTCGCATTCAATTTCCCTGTTTAGGAGCATTTAGACCTTTTATCACTATTGTGATAAATTAGAAGTAGGAATGGAGTCTGTGTTTTCTGTAATTTTGCAGTAATAATGCCATTTCTGACATACTTTGTCTCTGTCATTAGGTAATATGATTTCCTTCTTAATTATATTTCTGGGTGAAAGTAAAATAACAAAGAACCACACCAATGAATTCATCTCCTTATAATACATGTTGCAGTGTGAGCCTTGGTTAATACTAAAGAGACGGAGAGGAAAGAGGCTCAGGAAACCAGATTCGATTTTCCCTTTCTCTTACTTGTCCTAGTTTACAGAATGTTATTATTCTGCATTCGATAAATTAAATGTAATTACATTTTACTGTCATCTCCATTTCTCACAATGTTAAAGTGTTCATTGTAGTTTACCAAGGAGCCTTAAATGTGGGTGCACAGGAAGCGGGAATGAATAAAATTATTCCAACCCTACTTTCTGTACCCCATTATCCAAACTTCATTTGCTGCTGTCCTAGAGGAGGGGCAGTCACACCAAAATTATACCACCAACTAATGCAGATCACCTAGAGAGACTCCAGAAGTCTCATGCACAGTAATTTTAGAGATTTTCCATTATCCTCTATTCAGCAATATTCGCGATACCCATCTCAGCGTTCAGTGAGTGGTTCTGAATCCGAAGCTTCATTTTCTCCCCTAATCCTCACACTATAAGGTCAGTAGGTTCTATCCCCCACCAGGTATTCTCTTAAAGCAGCCACATCTTTGTACTGCTTGCAGCATAGACTCTAGCAGCCAGCAACAGCAGACTAGAAAAAGATTCTCTTCTTCCTCCTCACTCTCCACCTGGAAGAGCCAGCTGAGGGCAATACTGTGGGTCAGTCTGACCTCAGCTGAGCCTCCAAAAACATGTATTTAGCACTGCAGTAGATGTGACTAGAAATAAAGATAAATAAATACAGGGCCCAAGCCCTCCAGAAGCTGACAATGTATTAATCCACTTGGGAAGATTTGATAAGTTTATTCACACTAAACTGTTATTAGCTGACAAGTGTTAGTTCCGTCAGGTGTGATTGCAACAGGTTTCTTAGCAACACACTTTCTCTTTCCTCCGTTGGTATGTAGCAGGGGGAGAGGATGGGTTACTGGCTATTGTGTGGGAACTGCTTCAGAGGAAATCTGTCAAAGGATTATAAAGTTGCCCAACAGAGGCTCCAGAGAAACGGCTGTCATTTTATTTCATCCTGGACCTTTTACAGAATTGGCTCCCTGAAATGTCCCTTCACAGATTCTCTGCCAAACTAAGAGGGCAAGTGTGCAGGGCTGACCTTGGAGCCAGAAGTCTTAGGAGACTCATTTTCTCATTAAGGATTTTATTCCCTTTAAAAGCACCATAATGTAGCTTGAAAAACTACTTTCCTTTAAGAGCTTGTTTCACAGCCTTATGTACTTTTCGGGGTAATGGCCACAGAATTTAGGTTCAACTGGCAGTAAACCCAAAGGCCACCATATCAAGTGTTCAAAACACGAGGAATTTTAGGCTGGAAATAAAGTGGCCTTCTGAGTGAATTTCACATTTCAGTGAGTAGATAGCAGTGTGTCCTGAAATAAAGCTTTTTGGGGAAAAAAGTCTAGATGGACTTTTTATGGGACATATCTGTATTTCTGCCTGCTTATCTGTCTATAGATAATTTTATATCTATATACCCAAAATACCATATGTGTATATATACATATACAATTTCTTTTAAAAAATTTTAACATTTATTTATTTTTGAGAGAAAGAAACAGAGTGGGAGCAGGAGAGGGGCAGAGAGAGAGGGAGGCACAGAATTGGAAGCACGCTCCAGGCTCTGAGGCACAGAGCCCAACACAGGTCTCGAATTCATGAGCAGTGAGATCATGACCTGAGCTGAAGTCAGATCCTTAACCGACTGAGCTACCCAGTCGCCTCTACATATAAAATTTCTTATATTAATTTGTGGTTATTTAACAGTGAAATGAAGAAATGAAAACCAGGGGCCAAACTGCTTACACAAAAATTGTAAGATATTTCTTTTATTTGGCCTATAATTATAAAACAATAAAAATATAAAATAGTAAGAAAGAAAAAGAAAACTAGGGGCCAGACTATCAAAAAAAAAAAAAATGATGATGGCCTCTTCTATAGTTTAGGCAGGCCATTGAATACATTTGGGTTTAAAATGTATGAAGTCTGCTCTGTAGGTCAAGGCCTTGGGCGGTTATCTGGAATAAGACTTCTTTCACCTCTGAACTTACAAATTTAATACACTGTTGTTCATAGATACTATCCTGTCTTCCCATGTCCTAATATCAAGGTGTAATTAAGTGGGGAAGAAAAAGAGTATGGGGTATTCCATAGTCTGTGTATTTTGTAACTTGTCATGATATTTTCCACATAATTGCTACCATGTAACGTCCAGTAGAAGATATGAGATGCCCACTTTTCAATGGCTCAAAATAGGAAATAAAGTGTTGTAATGGATATTTATATTGCCTGCCATGTCAAGTACAAAGAAAGGAGATGAATCACTTTGGGAACGGAGAGCAAATGTGTTGGAGGAATTTGTGGGAGTATAAACACTCTGTTTTGAAGGGGACTGGGATGGATGAGGAGTTGGGATGAGACTAGCAGCTATTTCCAGTTCTTCTTGGAGCCCCACCACCACAGGATTAGAATCTGATGTATAACATGGTGACTGTAGTTGATGACCCTGTATTGTATAATTGAAATTTTTGCAAAGAGTGTACCACTTAAATGTTCTCACCAAAAAAAATTTTTTAAATAAGATAAATATATAAGGTGATGGATTTGTTAATTTGCAGAGGGGAATTCTTTCACATTATATGAGTATATCAAATGAGCACACTCTACACTTTAAATACCTTATAA
Source organism: Panthera uncia (assembly GCF_023721935.1). Classification (NCBI taxonomy): domain Eukaryota; kingdom Metazoa; phylum Chordata; class Mammalia; order Carnivora; family Felidae; genus Panthera; species Panthera uncia. The sequence goes on from NC_064810.1 coordinate 33,637,074, forward strand.
TTTTACCCTCCAATTATATGTAAATAAAAAATTTTTTGAAAGAAAATAATGTGTACTATATCTGAATATTAAAGTTCTCCAGAGGAGAAAATAAAATAATTTTGTTAGAAAGACTCTTCTGATAACTATCTCCTCAAGTTCTGAAGGTTTCACTGAATCTTAAAAGAATTAAGTATTAATTAATCAAAGCCAGACAAGAAGTGAGAGTCTCTGACCTTAATTAAGAGATTCCGTAAAACAATAACATATATCAAAATAAGTAGTGTATGGTAGGCACTCAATAAATTTTTTTATTAAATAATAATATTAATAATAGACAATGTCATTGAGGAATATACTGTGTGTTAAACACTTGGCTAAATACTTAGACTCAGGTGGTTCCAACTCTGAAACATGTATTTTTTTTTTAAGTTTGTTTATTTTGAGAGAGAGAGAGGGAGAACATGAGAGTGAGCACAAGTGGGGAAGGGACACAGAGAGAGAAAGAGAGAATCCCAGCAGGCTCCACACTGACAGCATGGAGACCAAGTGTTGCTCAAACTCATGAACCGTGAGATCACGACCTGAGCCAAATCAAGAGTCAGACACTTAACCGCTTGAGCCACCCGGGGTCCCCTGACACATATTTTTTTATAACTCATTTGACAGTAACACCTGACCTGAACTTTTATGCAGCTATATCTTGTCTTTACTTAGTGTGTATATTCACATGCTTTCCTAAAGAATTGTTAATATGCTTGACTGTGCTGCCCAATCTCTGTGATGGGGCATTGTGTCATTTATTGTATAGACTCCACATAACCTTTCTTTGAAAATAAAAATTTCTTCATTCTAGGATACATCAAGTCTCAAGGGTTTTAGACAAGGGTTGTAGACACTAAGTTCTTCCAATAACCTTTGATTTAGTGTTACTGTTATATTTATTTTGTTGTTGAGAAACTGAAGTACAGAGAGGTTAAGTAGATTTTCTAAGGTCACAGCACTAGTTGGGGTTCTAACCTCAATTTAGCAGTTTATAACCAAGACCTACGATTTCTACCCACTATTTTATACTGCTTCTTATATAGATAATAAGACAGTAGAAAAATGACTAAGTTTAGGAGAATAATGGAATGCCTACATGTAAGCAATAAGAAAACATTTTATAAATGCATAGAAATACTTTCTGCCACATTTTTGACAACTGGTCTAATGTGTTAAGAGCTACAGGCATGAGAAAGCAATAGTAGATAGAAAAGAAAGTTGTGAATGGCAGGGCCTGGGAAACACAGGATGTCAAAAAGGAAACAACTATTGAGGTACGTCTTAGGAACATTTGTGTTAGAAGCTTGGAGAAACCTCAAAGGAGCCACTGAAAAGCAGGTTCCACAGAAATCAGGAGAACTACAGTCCCACAGAGGGATTGTGGAGGAGATTGAGAATCTCTGTTTCCTCTTTCCCTTTACCTGAAAACTCCACGGGGATTACAAGGGTCTCAACCAGCTCACTACTGGAGGCCTGTCCTCTTACTTTCTTCCAACAGACAAACACACTTTGGGTCAAGGAGCATTGTCAGTGTGGAATGCCCCTCATTCCCTATATGTAAATGTCACAATCCGTGAAGGCTGGTGCAGACGTTACTGGGAAAAAGGGAGACAGAAAGAGTTTGCATGAGACTATTCTTCTTGATAGCATCTCATCGAAAAAATGTCTTCTGCTTGTTTTTAATATTTAGGAATATACTTACAATAGTAAAAAAGAAAGAGGAGGTAGAGAGGTGGAAAGCAATGTTTTCAGTGACAAAGGAGAGCGAAAGGGCCCTTTGCAATATACTTGGCTACCCGTGACTGCAAACAGCCGCAGAGGGCACGCAAGGAGGAAGCTGAAAAAAACAGATGCTAATGGCCATAAGATAAATGAGTTTTCCAGAGAGTTCTGTTCTATCATGGTATGGTAAGTTCTGAAGCTAGAAGATGCTAAGGTGAAATATCTGTACAAGTGAGGAAAGGATAATTGAATTTGCTAGTCTCCGTGCTAAATGCTGGCCAAGTAGAATGGATTGCTAAATGCACCATCTGGAGTGGTGTCCAATTTATTCTTGGACTCTCAGGTTCTGACTACGGAATTAGGAAGGCAAGTTCTTAAAACCAAACAAAGATGGTATTGAAGTACAAGGCAATTCATTTTCCAGAGTGTTTTTCTATTATGTCATGGTATTTGAAGATCACCCTTAGAGTATGCTGAGGACAGTGATGTATTGTGGTAGCCACACTGATCCACAGAAATGTAAGGCCATTTTGTCAAAATGAGATCAAAAGGTGATGTTAAAACAATCTTGCTAACCTCAAGGTAATGTTGGAGTTAATTTATATGTGGACTTTGGGTGATTTGAATCGGAGACTGAAAAACAACTTCAAAAAGATTTAAACTCGCCTCTCCTTTACCCATATAAAATGCCCTTCTCCAAAGAACTCTGATGAGCTTCTAATAGCAAGTTCTTACAAGGGTGACAAATCAGCTAAATGGACTTTTCTAATCACTGTAAAAATGAAGCAAACTCACAGAGATCAAAACGCCCATTATTTTACCTAAAATTTCTCTCAGAGAAATTACATTGTAAACTATCAAAACCCAACCTAGAACTGATTATAGCATATCAATGTGTCCATATCACTATTGCTAGTAGCCTGAAACGTTATTGAAAAGTTAAAAAACAGACATTGCTTGATATCCAACCACATGTCAGAAGTTTTAATCAGACAAACATGACATGGTGTCAGTGTTTTCAGGTAAGCTCTGAATATTCATTCTACATCAGAGACACCTGGAAGAATGTTGCAAGAAGAACCTGGTTACGTTTTTGCTCTGGAACAAAAGGCAGGCAAAGAGTAGAGACAAAAATTATGGAATGAGACTTCTCTTAGAAATAAGTACTTCAGCAAGGTTATCTAATTTAGCTATTTGATTTACTCAAATGTAGTAATAATCTCTCCTTTTGTCTGTTTAGCAGGTAGTTTCCCTTTTTCTGGCTATCAGCAACTCTATTTTTCTTTGCCAATTAATTCAGGTAAATCTGGCCCCAAATCATCCAGCTCTGAGGGATAGGAAGTAGCCTATACCCAAAGAGTTGTACAATGAGTACCTCAAGGACAGGCATGTGACTGTGGCTGAGTCAGGAAGTTAAAACCAAGACTTTTTTTTTTAGAAATAATTGGAAAGAGACGCCAAAGGTTTCTGTATGGTGAGAGTCTGCCTGAGAATGAAGCCAACGGAGAAAAAAAGAGCTAAAAGATAGATAGAAGTGGTGATTAAAAAGAAGAGTGGGAAATGGGAAGAGACTGATGAAGCACCGAGGGTACACTGGATATATATAGCTCTTCCCAAAGCTAGCTCTTTTCTTCTGGATTGTTCTGTTATATAAACTGATAATAATCCTCTTTGTATTTATTGTTATCTTAAGCAAGTTTATAGTTGGGATTCTGTCACTTAAAGTTTAAAGATTTAAATGTACAGAAATTGATACTTGCAGGTGAGGTAAAGTGTAAACTTTTGAATTAACTGAGTCAAAGTGGAATATGAGAAAGCTATAATTTGTCTACCCCAGGGAGATAATCGATGTTACCTATCATGCAGTAACAAAGAATGGTTAAATTATCTCTTGCTATCGAAAGGAGGGAGCCAAGATGGCAGAACAGCATGGAAGTTTTTTGTGTGTCTCGCATCCATGAAATACAGCCAGATCAACACTAAACCATTCTGCACACCTAGAAAAGTGATCTGAGGATTAACACAACAGTCTGCACAAACTGAACCACAGAATTCAGCAGGTATGTGGCACGGAGAGGTGAACTTGGAGAGTGAGAAGCCGTGGGAAAGGAGGTGCTTTTGCGGGTGAAGAGGACGGAGATTGGGGGGTAGAATACAGGAAAAGCACCCCTCTGCAAAAGCAGCTGGAGAGAAAGTGGAAAATTGGCAACAACCGCAGGGATTAAACTAAAAAGGGAGAAAGAAAGGAGAGGGTTTAAATTCCATTAAGACTGTAAACAAGGGGAGTGCAAGTCTGCAACTCCGCAGCTCGATACCTGGCAGTGCTCTGGCGGGAAGGACGAATCCCCGGGAGCAGAATGGGGTCCAGGCGGTTCTTGGGCAACACGGGGAGAAGCGGTTCCACTGCTGGAAGGACATTTGGTAGAGGCTGTGAGGCAACCTGGGCCCAGCAGACCCCAGAGAACGCCCACATTCTCTGGTGCTGGAACAAGGTGGTGAAGGGTGAAGGCTGGTGCCAGAGTGTGTTGTGATTTTCCATAATCCCTGAAACGCTGCTGCTACACTATCTCGTGAACTTCTTCTGGGGCGGGCTGGCACCTGGCCGCAATCTCTGGGCTTCGGCAGCAGCAAGGCCCCACAAACATTCCTGGGTGCAGTCGGCAACAGGCCATTACTCGGTGAGACCCTCCGCAGAGGGGCAGAACGGGTCAAAGCTGCAGTCCCTCAGAAGTAAGGGGCCGGGGAATAGAGCCGTATCTGAGACAAAACTTGGGAGAGAGGTACTACCTGGGGCTTGGTCACGGACAGTGTAAAAGAGGGGAGTGGACGAAACCTGAAGACAAAGAACGGGTGCACGATTGCTGATCGGCGAGAACAGAGTTCCAATACGAGACACAGGCTGGCTGGGTAACGCCATTTTATCGCTCCCGCTCATGCGCATGCGCACCTATGGGCGGGCACCGCAACAATCCACCACAGTAGGCTACAAACGCCATCTAGTGGAGAACAGAGCTGTTACACTAAGCCCTGCCCAACTGGGCCAACCTTGCTCTTCAAGAACAGAAGTCTCACTGTCTGCTTAGTTTATGGACTATAAAGCTCTTCATACTCTGACTTCTAGTGGAAAATAAAGTAATTTCATTCCTATTTCAATATGTTAGCAGGTCCATCTATAAATTTTCTTTCTTTGTTTTACTTTATTTTTTCTTTTTTTTTGTCTTTTTCATTTCATTTATTTTTCTTGAATGCAGACAGAGAAAAAATTCATTCTTATTTTCAGTTTTATTGAAAATATTTTCTTTAATTTTTTTCACTATATTCTTTACTTTTTTGTAAAGTTTTTCAAATTCTGTTTTACTTCCATCATTTCGTTTTAGTCTACTGTATTCATTTTTTCAAACTTTCAAACAATTTCAGTTTTTTCTCTTTTTTCTTTTTTCTCTTTTTACTTTCTTTTCTTCTCTTGAATACAGAAAGAGAAAAAACTCATCTTTATTTTTAAATTTTATTAAAAATAATTTTCTTTAATTTTTTCCTACTATATTTGTTACTTTTGTGTAATTTTTCAAATTATAGGTTACTTCCATCATTTCATTTTAGTCTACTTCAGTGTATTCATTTCTTCAGATTTTAAAACGATTTCCTTTTTTTCTCTTCCTTCCCCTTTATTCTCTTATCTATCAAGCCAATTTCAAAACCCAGACCATAACACACCTAGGATCTAGCATCATTAGTCAATTTTGTGTGTGTGTGTTTAATTTTTTAATTTAATATTTTTTAATTTACATTTTTTTAGTTTAACTTTTTCTATCTCATTAATTATTTTTCTCCCTTCAAAATGATGAAGAAATTCACCCCAAAAGAAAGAGCACCAAGAAATGACAACCAGGGACTTAACCCACACAAATACAAGCAAGATGTCTGAAACAGAATTTAGAATCATGATAATAAGAATACTAGCTGGAGTTGAAAATAGATTAGAATCCATTTCTGCAGAGATAAAATAAGTAAAAACTAGTCAGGATGAAATAAAAAAATGCTATAACTGAGTTGCAATCACGAATGGATGCCACAGAGGCAAGGATGGATGAGGCAGAACAGAATCAGTGATATAGAGGACAAACTTATGGAGAATAATGAAAAAAAGAGGCAAAAAGCACGATTTAAGAATTAGAGAAATCAGTGACTCATTAAAAAGGAACAATATCAGAATCATAGGGGTCCCAGAAGAGGAAGAGAGAGAAATAGGGGTAGAAGGGTTATGTGAGCAAATCATAGCAGAAAACTTTCCTAACCTGGGGAAAGACACAGACATCAAAATCCAGGAAGCACAGAGGACTCCCATTAGATTCAACAAAAACCGACCATCAACAAGGCATATCATAGTTAAATTCACAAATACTCAGGCAAGGAAAGAATCATGAAAGCAGAAAGGGAAAAAAAGTCCTTAACCTACAAGGGAAGATAAATCGGGTTTGCAGCAGACCTATCCACAGAAACTTGGCAGGCTAGAAAGGAGTGGCAGGATATATTCAGTGTGCTGAATCAGAAAAATATGCAGCCAATAATTCTTTATCCAGCAAGGCTGTCATTCAAAATAGATGGAGAGATAAAACGTTTCCCATAAAAACAAAAATTAAAGTACTTTGTGACCACTAAAACAGCCCTGCAGGAAATTTTAAGGGGGACTCTCTGAGGGGAGAAAAAATGAAAATATAAATACATACATACATACATACATACCAAAAGCAACAGAGATTAGAAAGGACCAGAGAACACCACCAGAAACTTCAACTCTATAAGCAACCTAATGGCAATAAATTCATGTCTTTCAGTACTCACTCCAAACGTCAATGGACTCAATGCTCCAATCAAAAGACATAGGGTAACAGAATGGATAACAAAACAAGATCCGGCTTATTGAGTGAACTAAAGGGAGTCTTCCTACATAGGCTACACTGTTTTTAAACAGTTCTGCATCTACCTATTTTCTGTGGCCATAAAAAGTTACATAGATGGAAAGATAAATAGATTGATATAAATATATATAGCAATAAACGTAAATAAGTATTATATATGTAAAATGATTCATGTAAAATTGAGATAAATTACTTCATAGTATTCTAAGGACTTAATTGAAATAATTTATATAAAAAGTAGTGCTTGTCAAATAAGTGCTCAATAAATATTGTTTACTATTTTCAGGGTAGTGAATATAAAATCATTCTCTCATACGACAGCACATTAAAAAATATGGACACATTCCAGTTATTTGAAAAGTACAGATGTTGAGGTTTAGAAGACATGATTCTTAGTTGTAACTTCTACAACCAGCTGACTTTGTGATTTTTATTAAAATGTTCCACCTCTATGGGCTGCAATTTCCCCAAGTATAAAATTAAAATTCTGTTTTACCCTTTCTCTTTAAATTCTACTTCAGCCTTTGACTTCCATTATTTTCTAACTTCAATAGCTTTCCAACCAGGGAGGATAAAGCTGAAAAAAAAAAAAAAAACTAAAGGGGAAAATTAGAGGCAAGGAGTAAGTTAAGAAAATGCATTTTTCAGGAGCCAATGATGCAATAGACTTGAGCAGGAGAAGTTAAGCAATAGTTTGGGGTTATTACATTTAACAACTGCTTACTGGACACTCACCATTAGCAAGGCATTTGTGCAGCACTGGACTCATGGCTGGGACACAAAAGGATTCCTGCAAATTTAAGGATTATATCTCAAATAATATTTTCTATTTATTAAAAATATATCTTTAAAGCTATAGGTACAGCACCTTATTTGTACAGCTCTAGCATCTTCAACTCTGACAGTTAAAGGACTTACATGCTAAATTCTAGACTGTGTTTCTCTCCCTCGTGACGTCTGGATACAAGCCCTCTGTCATTGGCTGACTCCGCAGAAGCTGAAAAACCACTTTTGAATGAACATTGCCAGCTCTTGCTTCTGGGCTGATTTCTAATACATTGCCTCCCCTTGGGAATCCCTGTCTTAACTTCTGCTGCCCTCCTTTGCACTAATGAAAGGAGTCTCACGGCCACTGAATGTATCTGTGGAAAGCTATGTAGATCAGTAGATGAGAGCACATCTGGATTAGGATGGACTTTCTCCCCTGCCATACAAATGCAAGGTACCTCATTGCAGCTTACACACTCTGCTTCCAAGGTGCCTACAAAGGACCTGGCAATTTGATAGATTTAACACAGTGACATTCTAATCACAGGACCACAGGACTGAAATTAGGGCATTAGTTTGGATATAAGCTGTTACCATTAAAAACACTTCACAAGTGGCCACAAAAAAAAAAAAAAAAATGTACTTGGGATAAAGTGTCCTAGTAAAGAGTCTGAAACATTGAACAGTAAACCACCTTTGCTCCCTTTGGGATTATACTGTACCCGCAATCAAGATTCTGATTAAGACGGACTTCAAATACCCAGTTTTAGGAAGTTCTCATTATTCTCACCAATGGTGGGCAAAAGGGTAAAATAACACATGTTTATTTCAGAGGGCAAATAATTTCATCTGATAAATGCTGTGTTCTCACACAGCTTTTGTACAATAAGTACAAAGCTAAATAAAAATGGAAATTATTTTGCAAGCTTTCCTACAACTTGAAAAAATGAAAGAAAGATACCTTGGGACTTATTTTCGAGATACAGATTCTTGAAATTCTTTATTCTTTTATCAGCTCTGTTGCCCAACGGGAAATCTGTACAACAGGCATCATATGTCTTTAATAATGAAGCAAACTACTGTAGCTCAAATCTTTGGAGCAGCTAAAAAACCCAATTGTGTGTAGGAAAAGCCAGAAGAGTTTGTTTTACTAGAGCTATAAATTCCGCAACATTCAAGGGCTAGGCTCATTTCAATTGAAGGCAGAAAGGCAAAACTGATGAAAACATTTTAAAGGATAATCCATATGGACTGAGTCTGAGGGAAATTTCCCATGAAGCAAATTCCTTCCATATAAACCGGAGATTTCTAGAATCCTCCCCTTACTTTCTTTTGTTTAGAGGCTCAAACTCCACAGGACTTCACAAAACAATCAAAGTTTCATCCTTCTTAAAAAAGGAAAAGAAAAAAAGATATCTGTTTTTAAAGCTTCTGGTAAAATTTCTCCAAGTGAAATGTTTTCTCTTTGATCCAATTTACATCTGCATCTCAGATCAAAAAGTGTAAAATTGGAGTTAGCAAATTAGATATTAAAGATTTTGCTTCTAATAACACTTTGTTACACCAGACAGCACATTATATTCCTTAGCTGGAGCAAAAACAAGGACTAAAGGCTGCTATTAAACAAAGTAGATACATTAAAGATAACCATAAAAATAATTGTATTTAAAGCTTCGAGTAAACATTTTAGTCATCATTTCCATATGGTCTTCCTGGAGCTTCAAATTGATGTCAGAAAAAATACTATCCATTGAGAGCTAAATTCAACCCAAAGATGTTAATTCAAAGTGTTATAGATTTAAAGAGTATTTAGGCCAATAGTTCACTTTTCTTTCAAAAATATTCATTCAGCTGAAAAAGTGTAATTTTAGTGAAAGAAAAGGAACACTTTTACTAGATGTTTTTGTGTGGGAGATCAGAACACTATGAACAAAATGGTACTGATAACAGACCAGCTCTGTCATTAGCTGGGAACAACTAACGAACCCCATTAAAACTTAGTGTGCATTCAGTAATTTGAAGGATCATATGACATCTTGACTAATGGGCCTTCTAGCTCAAGATTCATCACAGATCCAAATTTTACATGTCAGTTGGCAACAAGCCTACTTCAGGGCAAAATCCAAATTAATTCAGTGTAAATATTACTAAAAACAATCCCTTCAATTTTAAGAGATTTAACAGAAAAATCCCTTCCACACACAAGTGAACTCTTCATTTTGTAATTAGCAAATGGTAAGATAGTTTCTCCTGACTCCATCTGTCCTGAAGTATTTAAATAGCCCACATGAAAAAACTCAATGTCTTTATTCCAGAATTTGGTATATTAGACAAATCCCTTACTAAAAACTCTTGACTTCCTTTTTAGACACAGTTCTAAAAGCCATGCATATTTGATTTTCTAATCTAGAACAGGTTAAAAGTAGAGTGGATATTTAAAAATTTATTTTCCACTAATCTTTGGTTGGTTACTTATATTGTTTGTAATCACATTGTAATTAAAGCTCCATGTCTCAAGATTGTTTGTAACATAAGTAATATAAGAAAAGATAATAAATAACTTAAGTTTGAAGGATACATATTTGTTTAGATAGCTGTATATCCAAAAAAAAAAAGAAAAGTTTCCATTGACTTAATACAATGGTGCTGATTCCATTTCTCTGTAATTCCTTAGCTTGTCCTTCCAGGGCGATTGGCTACAGGACCAGTTTCTTTCATGTTTTCAAAATGCCTCCAGTAATACCAGGCTTCACATGTCCGAAAATCAAGATGGGTGGCAGGGCAGAGAACATATTTTTCCCTGACTTTTCTCACATAAAGACTCAGTAGACCTGTTTTCTGTCACTCCCAGGAAAACTCTGTCCAATTTCATGGTCATGAGTTACATTAATCCTGGTACCTGAGCCCTGTGGCCAGCAGAAGGCCATCACTGACTGACTTCAGTCAGGGTCATTGAAATAATCGCTGGGGAATTTCGCTGATAAAATCACCTTAACTGCAGAGGAGTCAATACCCATATAAAAATTAGATTATTAAAAGGATGAGGGAAAAATGGAATGTTAGGTGGTAATGAACATCGACTGTTACATTAAAATGGACATTTTATGTAAAGAACCTTCTCTCTTCCTTGGATTTCTTCTTTAGTATAATTTGTTATACATGATAAAAACCTTTGATTTGATGATTTAAACCCATTTGGTCACAATGACTGGAACTCTTTTGAATTTGTTTACACAAATGAGGAAATATTTTGGATTATGTGAGATATATTGATTGTCTTGTTTTTCCAAAATAGTGCCCTACCTCCTTCGTTGGAAAGTGTTTTGAAGGGAGCAGGATTATTTGTTGTTTGTGTGCTTGTACTTTCCTGGCAACAGTGACTTGTTGAAGAATGAGCACCTGATCCAAGCTCAGCCTGTCATAGTTCCCTACATCCCTAGCTAAACTGTGATTCATCCAGGGGATAGACACATGGTTCAAGCCAGATTAAGACATTTTCCCAAGAGCTTTGTAACTGGGGATTGTGGAAGTCAGGGAGGGGTGGTTGCAAACTGATTTCATTTCATCTTTAAAACCCATATGCCCAGAGCTACTGGTGACCACAGTCCCAGTCTTGTGGGTTTCAGGGAAGCTAGAACACAAAGATGAGCAGAAAGAGAAAGTATAAAAGTCTTGAAGGCATTGACAAAGATTCTCTTCTCTAACAAACTCTACTCGGGCTCCCCTGAACTTTTACAATGAGGCCTCCACTTTTGGGCTTCCATGTTTGTTTCTGCCTTGTCTATTTTTCACAAGAATTCTGCTAAGTTGGTTTAGCTAGAGTCTCCCATTCTCTTCATCTGATCATCTTCATTACCTCATTGAATTTCTTTATCCTCTACTATCCCCCAGAAAATATCTGATCACACTGGCCTGCCTTTGCCAAGACTCCTTTTAGGTTAGTTTAGCCAGAATCTTCCCCTACCCCTGATGTTTCCTCTTAGCAATTTTCCATACACTGACCCACACTATGCTCCTTGCATATAGATTCCCAGTTGCCTATGCTGTATTTGGGGTTGAGGCCAATATCTCTCTTCCATTGCAAGAACTGCTCACAATGGTCCCTATTTCTATCCTAATGGCATCTTTTGAATAAAGTCTTTCTTATCTTTAACAAGTGTCATTGACATTTTTTTTTTTCTTTAGCAACATCCAAGCACCTAATTCTAATTGTGTCCAGCAACATTCTAGCCTTTCCTATTTATTGGGCTAGACAGTTTCCAGAAATTCTGTTTTCAGTTACTTCTATAGGTATCTGCTACATATTGCCAATTTGCTTTCCCAAAATGTTGTGACTTACAATGTATTTTTTTCATAAATCAGCATGTATCTGTTATTTAAAAGATCACATAGTGAATACCTGTGAAATGCATATAGAATCATAGAAAAGTAGACATAATAGAAATCAGTTATAGTGGAAGGAGTATAGTCTTCAGGATCAAGCAAACCTGAATTTAAAAATCTTTTCCTCCTGCTTAGTAAACATGTAATTTTTGGACAGTTACCTGAGCATCAGTCACTTCAGTTACAAAGATAGCATATTAATGCCTAGTCAGTGTCCAGTTAAAAACCCAACATTTAATAAATATCTTTTTCTATTTTTCAGGAAAGTAAAGATCTAGTCTATTCCTATGTTAACCAACAATTGCTTGGTCTAGAGAATTCACATTACCTACATCTCTGTACATCATTACCTTCATGTTACTAAGAAACTTAGAAATTTCTTTAAAATGTATTTTTGATAATTGGTTTAATCTTCAGGTTTATAAATATTATTATATCTTAACCAAATTAAGTGTGAGTAATTTATATCTATGGAGAAAGAAGAGTCTTTATTTTAAAAATTATTACTTAGAGAATAAATAATACTTGTCTCCATGGAATTTCTAACTTCTTCATATTATTCAATTGTTCTTTGAACCATTCATGTGGCTGGCTTTATTTGACTGGTATCATTAAGCCAAGTCCAAGGTGACAAACTGCAAAAGGTTTGGTATTTCTGAAAAGCCATTTCCAATCTTTGTATTCTCTGCTTCTTTAGGTAATACTTTGTTGCAATAAATTTATACATTTGGGGATTTAAGGGTACATTTAGAAAATGGAAAATCTACATGCAAAATCACTGGCTTTGTGAAGTTCCCAATTATATACTCTCTCTCTCTCTCCATATATATATATATATATATATATATATACATATATACACATATATATTCATATAAGTTTCATGTGTTAATGAACTTTTATAATAAAATCATGAATCTGTATGATTTATCAGTATTCTTATATCGATAGCTATTTTTTGTAGACTTTCTCAAGTTAATTTGCAAGCTGGATAAGAAATATTCGTTAGTATATATTCTTGAAGTTTGAATTATTTTTAAGGATTTAATGAATCATTTCAGCAAGTTCACTTTAATTCAAAGAGAATACTTTATTGCTTAGCCTTAAATTTTAAATTTATATGTATGCTCACTTCAGGAAAGCACCTTAATTATTTAAAACTTTCCTTAACATATGCAGATATAAAACAATAGTTTTTTGAAGGCCGAACTATTTTTACATCAGAAGAGACCAGAAAAAAAAAAAAATGGATAAGAGTAGAAACACTGCTGTTTTTCATTTTCTTACATGCTTTGTCAGCTAAAGGTTACTTTTCAGGTCAAGAAAACTTGTACGTTAATCCCTTCTGATGAGAGAATCAAGGAACCATGTTGGGACTTTGGTTTTCTTAAGTAAAAGAATATTGTACTACTCAGAATGGTAGAGACATGCAAATATGATGTTACATTTAATTTAAAGTTTCTTTCTTATACTTTAGTTGGGTATAAACATCAATAATCCACAAATACACACACACACACACACACACACACACATACACACATACAATGTAAAACTTATCCTTATTTTTTTTCATTTATTTAAAATTTTGCTAAAGAGGGGAGCAAAGTTTTCAAGTCCTAAATCCTTTTGTTATTCTTGCACTGCCCACACATAACCTGGAAAACCTCTAGGCATGTTTATTCTATGGGGAAAAGGATGAGACATCGCACAAAAGTAGAGATGCAAGGGGCGCCTGGGTGGCTCAGTCGGTTAAGCGGCTGACTTCGGCTCAGGTCATGATCTCGCAGTCCGTGAGTTCGAGTCCCGCGTCGGGCTCTGTGCTGACAGCTCAGAGCCTGGAGCCTGTTTCGGATTCTGTGTCTCCCCCTCTCTCTGACCCTCCCCCGTTCATGCTCTGTCTCTCTCTGTCTCAAAAATAAATAAACGTTAAAAAAAAAATTAAAAAAAAAGTAGAGATGCAAGGGGAAGAAACTTGAGAAGAAAAAGGTGTTAAAGGAAATTGATTGGGGGCAGAGTGTGAGGGTTGATTTACAGTAAAATTAGCAATTGGATTCCTCTTTCACGTAATCTGTATTATTCCCTAAGAGGGAACACACACATGTATACCCATGAACATGCACCACACAGAGCTCACTATAATTAGAGAAACAGCCACTGGCAATGTGCTATTTTTTTCAGACGGTGGACAGGGATATTAGGCATATAAGATATTTGTATTTTCTTCTCTATGTGTATTCTTGAATATGAGGAACTGACTGAGATGAAAGATTGTGGGTATTCTCATAATATATCTCTTTTTTTAATTTTTCTTTACATTTATGTATTTTTGAGAAACAGAGTGAGACAAAGCGTGAGCGGGGGAGGGGCACAGAGAAGGAGACAATCTGAAGCAGGCTCCAGGCTGTGAGCAAGCGGTCAGCACAGAGCCTGATGCAGGGCTCAAACCCACAAACTGTGAGATCATGACTTGAGCTGAAGTCGGAGGCTCAACCGAGTGAGCCACCCAGGCACCCCTATAATATATCGCAAATAGGTAAGGGAACATGGTAGATTTTGGCATAAATTCAGGATTGGAGCTTTGCTTTGTTGGCATTGTGGGAGGTCTACAAGACGGTTGAGGGTGTAAGTATGTTATTACGTACTTTTGGTAAAAGCAAAAACAGCTAACAGTCTTTGAGAAATTGTTGGTACCAGCAGTGTAGGTATGAGAGAGATTGAATGAAGACAGATTATGGTCACACAAAGGCATGTTGGATTTCAACATTTCAGGAGAGAAACAGCAGCTCCTTGTATCATATCTTAGATACAGGAAGCAATGACTAAGGTATTAATGTGTCAAAAATGTGCGAGGGTATTAGGTAATTGAAGAATAATAGCTATGAAGAGGGGTAGACTGTGGCATGAAACTCAAAGAAAGAAGGGATTCTGCACAAGGGTAGAAGAATAAATATTGGGAAATTGTAATGTTTTATATGATAATGAAAAAGATTTGATCCCTGTTTGGCAGTCACAAAGAGCATTCTGGAAAACATAATGGGTACGCATTCTCTTGACTGAGAGCAGTATCAGGTAAGGCCACTTTCCTGTTATTTGCCAGCCTCTTACATACTGGTTTGGCATTGATACATTACCTTTTAATGAATAAATTCATTGGAAAGTCAAGGTGATGGGTCTAGGTAAACACACCGAACATTTTATTACTCATTAGAGATATTTGGTCATTTGTAAGGTTGGCATATTGCTGACTGTGTTTTCACTTCCATTTTCTTCACCTAAGTTGTAATACTCAATTGTTTTTTTTTTCCTTGTATCTCTTATATTTATACATTCCTCTCCATTCCCTTTTCTCAGCAGTCATTCAGCAGTTGGAAATTTGTAACTATTTTCTCCAACTTTCACCTCTTTCCCCTTTCAAGTCATTTTAAACTTTTTTTTTTTTAAAGTAGGCTCCATGCCCAATGTGGTGCTTGAACTCATGACCCTGAGATCAAGAGTTGCATGCCTGCCAATGGAGCCAGCCAGGCACCCCTCCCTTTTCAATCATTTTAATGCATCAATCTGATTAATCTTTGCAGGGGAGTGATGTCATTTAATTCCACTGCTCAAAAACACACAATATTGATTCTCCACTGAGTACAATACTCAGTTCTTTTAAGTCCTCTGCAAATCTACATCTTCAGCCTTGTTCCCCACCATGCCCACCAAGCACAGTTCTTTCACTGTGGCTGATGTTCTCTCTGTCCTTTGACATACAATGTTCATGCTAACATTTGTGTCTTTGTTAGTATTGTTTCATCTCTGTACCTGACCTTTCTCATTGATGACCCCGATTTCTGCCCTGCTCTGTGGCAAAATTAGAATCCAGTTTCAAAAAGAAAAAAAGTTAAATATTCAAGCCTATCATAACTTCTCCCTTCTCTCAATTTTATATATATAACCATTCTCTTATTTTGTATCTCCAAATATATTTTGAGCTATTTGAAGGAAAGTGTCATATACTTTTCATCCTCGCCAGAGTGCCCAGGAACATGATATTGGTAATCTATGGTGAATCACACCTTGCTGTCATTGTGTGCTTAGTATGCCATTAGAAACACAATACATTTCTTGAATGATTGCCTTGACAGTTTTTAAAGAATTTCATCAAATATTGACTACTTAGTAGAATACTTTTTATGTCACTCAGTTCTTCTTCATATCAGAATTTGCCGAAAGTACTGCTAAAGTCAGCTCGTAATAAAGTCACCACTAAAATTATCAAGGCCAAAGCACAAATGGACTTTGATTATAGGTGGACGTTAGCTTTCAAAAAGAAAGCTTTGACTATTCAATTCTTAAGTTTCCATTAAAAGACACCCTGTGACCTCAGCCTTAAGCCCTAAGAGAGTCAATTTAATTTGTACTTCATAACCTAGGAAGGCTAGATTCTGGTTTACTCAGTTCTGTGGCAGAAAGATATTCAGAAGCATCTGAAGGTCAATCACGAGGAAGAACTCAAGCTCAATAAAAGAAATAAAAAAAATGAATAATTTAAAGTGATGCATAACACACCATTTCGTTGCAGTTAATTCTATTTTCCACCTCTTTACTGTAAGACAGTCCAAACATAAGAAATTCTAATTCTTTTCATATGCCAGAAAACATTTTTATGAAGAATTAAGTGTGAAAGTGACTTAGGTTCAAAAGTAATGAAATTATTCCTATGCCTCAAATTTATATTGTAGAAAATCCAGACAAATTCAATTTTTTCCATTCAGGTCAGAAAACAACATATTTCAGCATAGACAATAACCCTGCATAAATGTTACAGGGCTTTTGTCCTGGTTGTTGCTACTGTTTTCCTCCATTGTCTTCAGGAAGTTAAAGTCTTCTGAGTAAACATGCTTGTTTCCTCACCTGCAAAATGAAAGAGCTAAATCCAATCAGCCCTCCTAGTTTGAGCCACTGCAAAATGAAAATTAGATTATCATCTCAGTATATCAGAGTCAGTGACCTGCATTGCATGAGCTTTTTGTAGGCAAAACATTGAGGAGATAAATAATATATTTAGGTGAAAATTCTCTCTTCTATTGGAAAAAATATTTTTCCATGCAAAAATTAATTGAGCATATTCTCTTGTCACTCTGCAATACATTGCATTATGAGTTGAGAGAGGAAGGAAGGAAGGAAGGAAGGAAGGAAGGAAGGGAAGGCAGGAGGGAGGAAACCATAGCATATTAGGAATTGAGCTTCAAGGTTTTGTAATACAGAGGTCCCTGACTTATAATGGTTCAACTCAAAATTTTTCAACTTTATGATGGTGTGAAAGTAATACACATTTAGTAGAAATCTTATTTTGAATTTAAAATTTTGATCTTCCACTCTAGCAATATGCGGTCCAATCCTCTCTCATGACTCTGGGCAATGGCCTTGAGCCACAGCTCCCAATCAGCCACAGGATCACGAGGGTAAACAAATACTACAACCATTCTGTACGTGTACAGCTATTTTGTTTTTTACTTTCAGTTTGGTATTCAACACATTACATGAGGTATTCAACATTTTATTATAAAACAGCCTTGTTTTAGATGATTTTGTCCAACTGTAAGTTGATATAAGTGTTCTCAGCACATTTAAAGTGGGCTAGGCTAAGCTATGATGTTGGGTAGGTTAGATGTATTAAAATGCATTTTTGACTTATGACATTTTCTTTAAAAATTTTTTTTAATGTTTAGTTTTGAGAGAGAGAGAGAGAGAGAGAGAGAGAGAGAGAGAGTCAGAGAGACAGAGTACGAGCAAAGGAGGGGCAGAGAGAGAGGGAGACACAGAATCCAAAGCAGGCTCCAGGCTGTGAGCTGTCAGCACAGAGCCCCAATGCAAGTCTCAAACCCATGAACTGTGAGATCATGATCTGAGCTGAAGTCATATGCTTAACCAACTGAGTCACCCAGGTGCCCTGACTTAAGATATTTTCAACTTATAATAGGTTTATCAAGACATAACCAAATCATAGGTTGAGGAAGATCTGTAATATGGTTAAGGAAACAAGACACAAATACATGAAATGCTCATAGTAATGAACTACAACACTTAAAAAAGAGAAGTCACTAGGAAATGTTACATGCTATTAGTTTAGGGAAATCGGTGGGTCAAGAAATCAAATTCATTTCAGTTGTTGTATTAAAAACCACTACATCCTATATGGTAGATGCTCTTCTTACGTTATCTTCTTTAAGGAAATTCAAAGTGGGTTTTGAGCAAGAAGACTTTGGCAGGAAAGGAAGATGGAGTCGGATGGGACAGCTGAAGCATCAGCAGGTTAGCAGGAGCAAAGAGAAGTCTGGAAGTAGGGGCATATGGAAATCAATCTAGAGGTGTACACAGAAATTTAAATACCTTCAATCCCTTCATTGCTGCTAAATTATTGTCTTCCTGAGACCCCTTTACCAGCTTATCCGCAAAGGTGTAAAAATACTTTTTTGGGTTTCTAAAGCATTGTATAATGAGTATTCTTTCCTTGTCACTTGACTCAGCACATAACTAGCAAGTGCCACATCAAAAGCATTTTTTAACCGAACTTTTGATAGTTGTGAACTGCTGTGCTTCCCAGGGGTGACCTCGAGAAAAGTTTAGAGCCTACACTTAAATAACGATATTGTATGCACATATTCATATATAGATGTATTTCTTAGCCATTTCTTGTTTATGCTCAGTCTCTTGGTTGGCGGCCTCAGCATGTGTATCTTTTCTTCTCCCACTATCCTCTCAGTGTGCTATGGTCAGATTTCTTCATTCATAGACCAGACACCATATTCTGGGAATAGGGTAGTTAAATCCAAAAAATTACTGTTATAACTTTGGCAATTATACAGAGTCCTCAGGTTGATTGTGACTTTACTTATATCTTTCTTGAGTATATCAAGGTTCCAGTTTCTGATTTTTAATATATGTACTTCGAATATAATTTAAGTTCTTTGATCAGTGACCATTTAAGACGTGAGTCTATACGTAATAGAATGAATTTCTCTTTATTCTCAGTAGCTCAAAGCTTCATCCCAGTTAGGTTTCCTCTTTTAATCAAGTGTTTCCTTTTTTCAGGTGACTCCAAAGCAAGAATGGCAGATATGTTGATAGAACTGATGTGTGCACATCTATACCAAGCTCACAAACAGATATGGCTCATCCTCAGTTCATGGTTTACCAAACAACATACCCAAATGAAAAAAAAAAAATATTACGTGGGAAGAAAGATACTTGTAACTTGTTTCTCCCAGCTCATGAACCAAAAGACATGAAGCTATTAGGTTCTCTTAAAAAAAAAAAAAAAAAAAGGCAAAAATCTCCCTTTTCACACAATAATAAGCTTTTTTTTTTTTCTTTTAAAGCTGTGGGAAAATCTATTTGATAGAAAAGAAACAAAAATGAAATTACATTGAATAATGTCACCAATGAGTCCCATAGAAAAAACCTTCCCAAGACAAAAGTAGAAGATCCAAGAGTCTGACATAATTCTCTGAAAAAGAGATAAACACATGCAGGGCTTGAACAGGCACCCTAGAGTTGTATGAATATAATTACGTATTTGAACTTGAAGATAAAGTATTTGACATTGGTGAACATTCACTGAACACCTATAAAGAGAAATTCTTTTTTTTTAAACAAGGAATTGCTTGCCACTCCTTAATAAACTTGACATTCACTGTCACCTTGTCCTATAGTCAACATATATTCTCAATTCTTTCATACTGGTTTTACACTTCTCATTCAGACATCCTTTTAAAAATTTTATCCTAACACTAAAATATCACTTTCTTGCTTAACTTTCTGCTAAATCATGATCCTTTGAGAAACACTATTGTTCCTTTTTTCCAATCCAACTTTCAGGTAGCTAAGAACTGAAATAGAAAAAAATTTCATAGAAATTCAACTTATCCGTGGGTCCAAGTCATGTGATCTGACCTACCAGATGAGGTCACCCAAGTACTGAACAATTCCTTTAGATCTGTTTTACCAACTCCTATAACAAATATTATAAACGATTCTCAACTTTTCACAAGTTCTCAACTTGACATTGCATTCTTACTCTTCAAGGTGAAGAGAGGTGCTAATGAAGGCTCCACATGTTTCCATCTTTTTCACCTAAAAATCTTACTTGCTGTCTCCTTCTTTTCTGTCTCTCAAGAAAAATTACCCTTACTCATGTCCAAGTCACGTTCCATCTCTTCTCAACTCTGGCTTTCTCCACTTCTTCTGAATCTACATCTTCAATTTTTATCTCGCTACTGGCCCCTTCTCTGCAGCAAAATGTATACTTTCCTCTCTTAAGGAAAGAGACTATGCTTTTCTTCTCCAGGTGTACTACCAAGCTCTCCTTTCTTCCTGTAACCAACATCTCAAAAGTATAACCCACATTTGCTAGTCATCAATGTCTACTGCCCACTTCTCAATGTTTTCCTGTCTCTTTTCATCCTACCTCCCATCATTTCATTGATCGTTTTCTCATAAAGAATCACCATGGACATTCTAAATGGGAGATCTAATAATGGTTTTTTACTGTGGACTTGCCTTGCTTCTCAGCACCATTCCTTACCATTGTCTTCCTGTTGTCATTGTTGCTGTTACTTTTGTTCTAAAAACTCATTTCCCTTTGTCACATATTTTTTTTTTCCTTTCTGACTTGATTCTGTCTCTTGGGATGCTACCATCTACCATTCTGTTGGTTTCTCATTTTCTACATACCAAATATGTGTGAGGGCTTGGTATGTGCTCAACAACTATCTCCTAACTTCATTTACAACCATATTGTGGATGGTATTCAAATTTATATCTCTGGTTCCTAAATCTCTTGAAATATAGATTGAAATTGTAATAGCCTGCTGGACCCTTCCACATGGATTAGCCTCAGGATCTAAAATTTAACAGGTTCAAAATCAGTATCCTCATTTGTCCTTAACATCTCTTCCACTAGTTTCCATGTCACTTATTTGTGTTAACATTTTTCCTCTTTGAATTTTTAAAGTCATCATTGATGTTTTATTTTCCTTTCAACTGTTACTCCTGATACAATTATAGGACCCCAACTGGTCATCAAGCCAGGTAATCCTTCCCTTGCAAGGTTCCAGTGTATAAGAATTTTGGTCATCATCCTTTAGTTACATGATACTAGTTCCTTTTTTTTTTAGGTTTATTTTTGAGAGAGAGGGAGCACAAGTGACAGAGGAGAAGAGAGAAAGGGAGACAGAGGTTCCAAAGTAGACTCTGTTTTGAGTGCCGAGCCTGATGTTGGGCTTAAACTCACAAACCGTGAGATCATGACAGGAGCCAAAGTCAGACACCTAACCAACGGAGCCACCCAGGTGCCCCTAAATGTTACCAGTTCTAAACAAGTTTCACATTTCAGTTGCCATGGTCTGTTGGCCATGTAATTGCATGAAGTATGAACTTTCTGATAGCTTTTTGGTCTATAAATTCTTATGTAAGTAACATCTCTACATCATGATTAGTGGCCAATAGCATCACTTCTTTCAAAGTATGTTGGTTATTCATCACTGTATGTCTGGTTTTCCATTCATGAAAATTTCATATAGTTGTGTTGACTCCTTGTCTTCCATGATAAACCCACAGGCTATTTTCACAAAAATGGATCATTGGAAATGGGAATTGGACAAGAAAAATGAAAGTATAGGAAAGAAATGGTAAGTTATAAATGCTGGAAGGAAAATTAGAATCAAATGTAAGTGAAGTTCTGGGAAACAAATCTCTGACTGTGGGAATGTTGCCACTACCAACATTCAAGAGACTCTTGATGTGTAGCTAGATACTCACTTGTCTACTGAAGGTGGCTTATTGACATAAATGAGGCAAGTGGTTTTGGGAAAAAGGATAAAGGTGTCCCAGAGGAAGTGATGCTGGCCAAAAAAACTACATTCAAGGAATCCTCAGAGATATTTCATGGCACTGAAAGTTCAAAGCATAAAATATTGGCAGCTGATTTTAACTGATAAAGGAGTACAATTCGCCAAGACATAGAAACGATGTTCTCTCCATATCGGAAGTTATAGGACAAAAAGGCAAGCACTGTTCAAACTACTCTTGACGTGTTTTATACAGAGAAAACGAACACATTCATTGTCAGTGTTTCAAGTGTTTTCAATCACTGTGCATCAAATAAATATTAGTTTTGCTACTTTTTTTTTCATTTTCCTTTACATTTATCACCTAGAGTAAGAGACATTTTAGTGCTTTGACAAAAATTTTGCAAGGTTGTAAAACAATGAAAACTTTCTTCTTGATCACAAGGTGCTTTTGCATGGTTTCAGCTTGTTCAGTCATCTTTAGGATTTCTCATTACTGTGCAAGCAAGGACTGGGTACACGACCAATTCAGTTCCAACAGTGGTTGCTTGTGTCCTGTGCTGTATTTTGGTATTTTTGCTGAGGAACTTCCTCACCCTCCTCAGAGAAGGTCATTAGCAGATGGCAGGAGGGGGGTATTGCCAGGGGCTTCTAGGCATTCTCCTGAGAATTACCTACGTTAGTGCTGTAGGCAGCTGCAATAATCAACCGCAGCTTCTAGCAGTATCTGGGCATCCTCCTGAGAATCACTGGCTTTGGTGTTGCAGAGAGCCAAGTTTATTAGTAGTGGCTTTTCTGTAAGTCTTATATTTCTGGAATTTCTGAAGGCCTGAAGTAATCCTCCTTACCTTTGCTTTACCAGACTTTTCATGTTCTTAAAATAAATCACTTTGTATTTGTAATACCTGTAGTGATGTGTGTTTTCCTGACTGCCCCCGACTGATACAATATTTGGCACCAGAAGAATATCCTAGGTAAAGAGCCACCTAAAGATGAATCTTTGCATCGGTTACCCTGCATAGTAAGAAATGAAGGTAATAGTGACTCCATCATTAGTGAAAAATGAGATGGTAGTCCATACGATACAGTGAAAAACATTATTTATCACTGGAAGTTAGCCGGAATGTAGAGCCTAATGAAAGCAAATATGGGGACTCCAAGTGACTCTTGGAAAATAATGGCAAGATATAGATGAGCACAAGGACTATAGGAAAGATGCTTACTTCTGAGTGCACTAAAATTAAGGGGGAGGGGTGCCTGGGTGGCTCATTCAGTTAAGTGTCAGACTTCAGCTCAGGTCATGATCTCGTGGTTGGTGAGTTTGAGGTCTGTGTCGGGCTCTGGGCTGAAAGCTTGGAGCCTGGAGCCTGCTTCGGATTCTGTGCCTCCCTCTTTCTCTGACCCTCCCCCACTGTGCTCTGTCTCTCTCTCAAAAATAAATGAACATTTTTAAAAAGTTTTTTTAAATAAAATAATAAAATTAAGGAGGCAAATTCTCAGGGTTTAAATTCTCCAGCCAAAACATTACCAGGAAATTAGCCTGGAATTATCTTTCATCTCTTATGTCCTCAGGACTGATGAGTCCAAATGTCCGACTGAACGTTCGAGACGACAGGTTGCAAAGTCACAGTGCAGGTTCAATTTTTGACCTCACCAGTTCTCTTCAGCAAAAAGTAGGGCACTGATCTGTGCCTAAGTCAGGATGCAACTAGAAAAAAAGAGAAACCATTGGACTATTTAAAACACAGGGAATTAAGAGCAGGAATTTGGTTACAGTGTCAATGAAAGGGGATTCAAATGCATTTAGGGTGATTGACACATGTTCCTACCTGTGCAGTGGTACTGAAGCTACTCTGGCTTCAGGCCATCCCCGTGTCTGGAGCAGCAATCACATTGGACTTTATAAGCAGTCTCCCAGTCACCAACATTTCTTCCCTAAAGAGTATACTTCAGAGCTTCCTCCCGAGGCACAGTGCTATGTGCACCATAACATAATAGAGGGATTTGGCTCATGTTCTGTAAAAGTGTGGTCAAATCTTAACTATAGTGGAATCATGGGCAAAAGGCTCCTCTGAGTCAACATTTTCCAACAAGTAAAAGGGAAAGGATTGGTATAAGTTGGTAGATTTCATACTTTTGTTTGCCTTGGAATATTCTTTTCAAAAAATACTATGTGGAATTACAAACAGGGAAAAGTAGAGTTACTCTGAATGAGAGATATGGTTTACATAGACTTAACGACCCCGAATTCTTTGCCCCAGACCTCCCACCACCTTGTAGTTCTCATGGGGATCCCTCACAGCACATTTTGAAAACCACTAGAGTAGTAGATTTTAAGGTCCATCCATTCATCTCTAAATATCATTTTTTCTTACATTGTGAATAATCCTAATGACTATATCATAAGTAAAATAGAATTCAACCTTCTTAACTTAGACACTGAAGGACACTGGTCCAGATTTATCATTCTATCGTTATTCTTTATCTTTTTTTTTCTAGTTAGACTTTGAACTAGGTACTCATGTTGAATGAATTAATATGTGTTTAGAAAATGCTTAATGTAGTTTCCTCTTCTAATATACTAATATTCATTCTCTCTATATATCAACAGCCTTATTCACCTACTGGAATCTTATATATACGAGTCCTAGCTCTTGATTTTTTTCATCAATTTGATCATTTAGTTTCATTGATAAGTGAATCATTTATGTTTGGATTAACTACATGTAACAGAAAAATCTTAAATAGATTAGTAATATATAAGGGCTGATTTTTCTTTTACAAAAAATAAATCCAGGGGCGCCTGGGTGGCTCAGTCGATTAAGCATCCAACTCTTGATCTCAGCTCATGACTTCAAGCCCTGTGTTTGGCTCTGCACTGGGCATGAAGCCTACTTAAAAAATAAAATAAAATAATAAAATAACATAAAATAATTTTTCTAAGTTTATTTATTTTGGGAGAGACAGAGACAACACGAGTGGAAAAGGGGCAGCTAGGGAGGGAGAAAGAGAATCCCAAGCGGGCTCTGTGGGGCTCGAAGCCACAAAGCCATGAGATCATGACTTGAGCCTAAACCAAGAGTCGTATGCTTGAGCTACCCAGGCGCCCCTAAAATAACATAAAATAAATCTGGAGTAAAGGTAGTCCATTGTTGTATGATTGGCCTACAATCATCAAGAATCTAGCATCTTCCAACTTTCTCTTCTACCATCTAGCATGTAAAGATGTCTCATGAGCTAAGAGAGATGTAGACCTCCAGCCATTTTATCCACATACCAAGCAGCTGAAGGAGAAGGTAAAGGTTGTTATTAGTAAATGCCTTAATTGTCTATTTTCCATTTTAAGGAGACTTTCTGGAAGTTCTACCCAACATCTTTGCTTGGAATTTAGTCACACGGATGGAAATATGATGTCTTTTGGCAACTAAATAATGATTCTATTATTATGGAAGACAGAAGAATGGGCATTGGATAGAAAAGTTGTAGATTCTGCCACAACAACAAATCTATTTGCTCCTTTGAGACTACAGTCAGCATACTAAATTGTGAAATTCTATTACTTATTTATCTTTACATTCCTAGCACCTGGCACAGTATCTCAATACACAAATGAACAATAATGAATGAATAACAACCTTATCTTTTTTTAAACTGACATTTGGCTAGCCAGCCAGAAAGTCAAGAAGGGGCCCACATAATACTTGTACTAGGACTATGAACAATACCAGAAATAACTGGCCAAAGGGGACAAGAATCATTTGTATTTGGGAAAAGGGGACAAGAATCATTTGTATTTGGGAATGCTCCTTCAAAAGAAAGAAACTAAAGCTGAATATTATTAACTTCATTTCTGTAACTGTCAATAAATACATATCATTTTACCCAAGTTTAATTTTTACTTTTGTCCAATATTGAGTTTATGTTAACTTTTTATATTACCTTCAGATTTCTAATATAATACATTTTGAGGTACATATGTATATATGTATTATATAGAGAGAAGTTTGTAAAGTACACACAAGAATTTATTGTTTTTGTCACACAAGGAAAATTCATCATTTTTTCATATATATTTTAATATGTTTCACACATTATAATTAGATTTAACATCCTGCTGCCACAATATTGGGTAGAAACCTTCACGAATCTAGAAAATCCAGGTTTTAGATTAATGAAATATCAAGGGAAGCCCCTGTACTTCTCATTACCTCTAAGTGGTTCCTCAGCAACTAGTCGCAGAATACAGAAACGTATAGCTACAGACTATGCCATCAGAACAACAAAAGCCATATTTTAAAAATTTATGCCTCTATCCATCCATCACCTATTGAATCTATAATATATCTACACGTCATCTATTTACTTCCTTACCCCAAAAATGATTTCAGTGGTTTACAAATATATACTACGATAAGCAAAATAAAAATGATACTTAAATGTATAGATAACAATAATCAGGGCAAAGGAAGATATGGGCAACAAAAACCGAGATCAATTCAGAAATTAGGTAATGAAACGACACGCATACCAGGAAATCTTACTCTCTTTCCAGAGCAAGACAGCCATCAGTCTGGTTCTAAGGTTTCTCATAACCAGGGAAGCTGGTTCCAGAGAACTTGGAGATCAGTACAGGCATGCCTCAGAGATATTGTGGCTGCAGTTCCAGACCATTGCAATACAGCTAATATCTCAATAATGTGAGTCAAATGAATTTTGGGGTTTCCCAGTGAGTATAAAAGTTATGTTTACATGATACAGTAGTCTATTAAGTGTGCAATACCATAATTTCTAGAATAAAAAGTATATGCCTTAATTTAAAAAAATTAAAAAAGTACATACTTTAATTTAAAAAATACTTTACTGCTAAAAAATGCTAGCCATCACCTGAGCTTTCAGTGAGTTGTAATCGTTTTGCTGACGGAGAGTCTTTCTTTAAGATGATGGCTGCTGACTGATCAGGGTGGTGGGCTGCTGAAAGTTAGGGTGGCTGTGGCAATTTCTTAAAATAAGACAACAATGAAGATTGTCACATCAATTGACTTTTCCTTTCACAAAGGATTTCTCTGTAGCGTGCAATGTTGTTTGACAGCATTTTACCTACAGAACTTGCTTCAAAATTGGAGTCAGGCCTCTCACACCCTGCTGCTGCTTTACCAACTAAGTTTACGTAAAATTCTAAATCATTTGCTGTCATTTCAATAGTCTTCACAGTATCTTTACTGGGAGTTTTCATCTGAAGAAACCACCTTGTTCATCCATAAGAGGCAACTCCTCATCTGTTCAAGCTTGATCATAGGATTGTAGCAATTCAATCACACCTTCAGGCTTCACTTCTCATTCTAGTTCTCCTGCTATTTCCACCACATCTGCAGCCACGTCTTCACTGACATCTTGAAGGTCATCCGTGAGGGTCGGAATCAACTTCTTCCAAACTCCTGTTCAGGCTGATATCTTGACCCCTTTCTAGCTTTAAAAAAAATTTTTTTAATGTTTATTTATTTTTGAGAGAGAGAGAGAGAGGGAGAGAGAGTGGGGGATGGGTAGAGAGAGAGGGAGACACAGAATCTGAAGCAGGCTCCAGGCTCCGAGCTGTCAGCACAGAGCTTGACCTGGGACTCGAACTCACCAACTGTGAGATCATGACCTGAGCTGAAGTCGGATGCTTAACCTACTGAGTCACCCAGGCACCCAACCCCTTCCTAGCTTTTAAGAAATGTTCTTAATGACATCTAGAATGGTGAATCCTTTCCATAAACGTTTCAATTGACTTTTCCCAGATCTATCAGAAGAATCACTATCTATGGCAGCTATAGCCATACAAATAAACACTTCTTAAATTGTAAGATTTGAAAGTTGAAATTACTCCTTGATCTACGGGCTGCAGAATGGATGTTGTGTTAGCAGCCATGAAAACAACATTAATCTCATGCATCTCCATCAGAGCTCTTGGGTGACCAGGCACATTGTCAACGGACAGTCATATTTTGAAAGGTATCATTTTTTCTTAGCAGTAGTTCTCAACAGCAGGCTTACAATATACAGTAAACCATGTTGTAAAGACATATGCTGTCATCCAGGCTTTGTGTTCTGTTTTATAGAATAGGCAGAGTGGATTTAGCATAATTCTTAAGGGACCTAGGATTTGGGGGATGGTAAATGAGTACCAGCTTCAACTTCAAGTCACCAGCTGAATTCTGCCCGGAAAGCAGAGTCAGCCTGTCCTTGAGGCTTTGAAGGCAGGCATTAACTTTTCTCTAAGTATGCAAATCCTGGATAGCACCTTCTTCCAACGTGAGATTGGTTCATCCACTTTGAAAACCTGTCGTTTAATGTCGCCACCTTCATTAATTATCTTAGTTAGATCTGCATAACTTGCTGCATCAGCACTCATTGCTTCACCTTGCACTTTCATGTAACAGAGATGGCTTCTTTCCTTAAGTCTCACGAATCTGACTCTGCTAGAGTCAAACTTTTTCTTCTGAATATTCTTCATCTCTCTCAGCCTTCATAGAATTGAAGAGGGTTAGGGCTTTGTTCTGGATTAAGCTTCAGTTTAAGGGAATGTTGAGGCTGGTTTGATCTTCTATCCAGACCACTAAAACTCTCCATATCAGCAATATTGGTCTTTCATTTTTTAAATCATTCATGTGTTCCTCAGAGTAGCACTTTTAATTTCCTTCAAGAACTTTTCCTCTGCATTCACAGCTCAGCTAACTGGTGCAAGAGGCTTAGCTTTCAGCCTTTCTCACCTTTCAACATGTCTTCCTACTACACTTTATCATTTCTAGCTTTTTAAACATGTCTATTTATTTTTGAGGGAGGGAGGGAGAGAGAGAGAGAGAGAAAAGGGAAGGGGCAGAGAGAGGGGGGCAGAGGATCTGAAGTGGGCTCCACACTGACAGCAGAGATCGCGAGGCAGGGCTCGAACTCATGAACCACGAGATCAGGACCTGAGCTGAAAGTCGGACACTTAAACCAACTGAGCCACCCAGGTGCCCCTCATTTCTAGCTTTTGATTTGAAGAGAGATGTGTGACTCTTCCTTTCACTTAAACACTTAGAGGCCATTGTAAGGTCATTAATTGCCCTAATTTCGGTATTTTTGTGTCAGGGAATAGAGTGGCCTGAGGAGAGGGAGAGAAATGGGTGAATGGCTGGTCAGTGCAGCAATCAGAACACACACAACATGTATTAAGTTCACCATCTTATTTGGGCACAGTTCATGGCACCCAAAAACAGTTACAATAGTAACATCAAAATTCACTGATCACAGATCACCATAATAAATATAATGATAATGAAGTTTGAAATATTGCAAAAATTACCACAATGTACCACAGAGACATGAATTAAGCAAATGTGGTTGGGAAAATTGTAACAATAGACTTGCTCCACGCAGGGTGTCACAAACCCTCAATTTGTAAAGAACATAGTATCTGTGAAGTACAATGAAAGGATGCATGCCTGTACTGAAGGACTCAGTTAAACACCTATCAGGAGAATTCTGAACCTAGGGAAATTAGATTGCCCACTGATGGTTAAATTATGAGATCAAGAAATGATTTTAATGGAACAATGACTCTGAGATAAGCTGACCTTGAACTGAATACACACACACACACACACACACACACACACACACACACAGATTTTGAAAGAAGAGTTATTGGTCATAGAAGCACAGAAAAAGGAGAGCCATACATTTTCAAGTTATTGTACCCAAATGGTGTTTTTTTTAATTTTTAATATTTATTTTTAAGAGAGAGACAGAGCATGAGCAGGGGAGAGGCAGAGAGAGGGAGACACAGAATCCAAAGCAGGTTCCAGGCTCTGAGCTGTCAGCACAGAGCCTGACGTGGGGCTCAAACTTACGAGCGAGCCGTGAGATCATGACCTGAGCTGAAGTTAGACCCTCAACCGACTGAGCCACCCAGGCACCCCCCAAATGGTGTGTTTATAGTGGCTTTTTTTTCAAGATGTTTATTGACGTTCCTTGAGGATAAGAACTGAGTTGAACAATATTAAATAAGTTTGGGAAACACTGATTTAAACAATGTTAGACCAGTTTCTTTATCATAAGAATTCACAGGGTATTTAATATTTAATTTGCATTATGAGCCTATAAGGGGGATTAGGTATATAAGATTTTCCAAACGTAGTTGACAATTATGGCAGATGCTATGCTATGTTTTCATTGTACTGTTCTCCCTTCCAAATATAGAGAGATCCAGCCTCTTTCACAGTGGGCAGGCCAATGTGACTGACTTCTAACAAGGTGGGACAAAAGGGGTATAAACTACTTCTAAGCCTGGACTTATTCTTGCAATTCTTCAGTTTTCTCATCTTTTCTTGTGACTTTGGAGGCCACATATTCCAGATAGCCAGCATGAATGAAAAAATACACTTCCATTTTGTCTAGTGATCAAGATTTTAGGGTTTATGTATAATTTCAGCCTAGCTTTGCCTAGTCTGTGGATTGTGGTCAAGCTCTTAATTTTTGGAGAACATTTACAAACATTTTATATCTTAACATGAAATGTTTTTCTAAGATAAATGGTTGCAAAATATATACCCGAGTATCTGAATGAATTACTTTGCATATAAGCTTGCTAATAAGTTACATGTGGAAGAAGTTTTACCAAAAATCCTGTGTATTGGTTTCATAATGTTTTTATTTGCTCATTTGGAAGTCATGACCCAAATACTAAGTATAATATCTTGGAGGAAGTAATCCAACACAGACCAACAGGGCAGAAGTTTTAGACATTTACTTCCACATAGTCATGATTTTAGACTTTTGCTTTGTCTCTTGGTCAGGAAAGAAGATGGCAAAAAGACAATTGGTCATCACTATTTCTGTCACTTTAGAAAATTGCGGTCAGGCTCTTAGGCTTCTACGCTTGGTCTCTTTTCAGTCTTGGCTTGTCTCCCTGGGAACACAGATGTGATCCGTGGTGACACTGTCTTTTCTCTGTAAGAGAGAATTGTCTGTGAAGACATCTGTCTTCTTTTACACATTTTTTTTTTTTGTAAATTATTAAGTAAACTACATCTTATTTGAATTTCACTCGTTTTCCCCTAGTGTTTCTTGTTTCAGAATTTTGGATATCACAGTACATTTAGTTGTCATGCTTAGTTAACCAACTCTGGGCCAAAATAGTTTCTCAGACTTGTCTTGTTTGGCATTCCCTTGGCTAGGCAGGTATCTCTGCGATGGTTACTCTTATATATCAACTTGGCTAGATTATAATACCTATTTTAGTCAATATAGTGGTTAACATCTGTAAAGGGTTGACTTTATAAGTATGGGGCACCTAGGTGGCTAGGCTGGTTAAGCATCTGACTCTTGCTTTTGGCTTTGTTCCTGAGTTGAAGTCCTGCATTGGGCTCTGGGCTGATAGCGTGGAGCCTGCTTGGGATTC
Source organism: Panthera uncia (assembly GCF_023721935.1). Taxonomy (NCBI): domain Eukaryota; kingdom Metazoa; phylum Chordata; class Mammalia; order Carnivora; family Felidae; genus Panthera; species Panthera uncia. Next base: position 33,668,147 of record NC_064810.1, read on the forward strand.
TCTCTGTCTCTCTGCCCCTCTTCTACCTGCTATCTCTCTCTCAAAATAAGTAAAAATAAACAACAACAAAAAGGAATTGACTTTATAAGATTACCCTTGATAATGGGGGCGGGGCCTCATCCAATCATTTGAAGATCTTAAGAACAAAAACTGAGGTTTTCCAGAAAAGAAGTAATTCTGTCTTAAGGCTACAGTATCAGTTCTTGCTCAAGTTTCAGTTTGCCAGCCTACGCTGCAGACTTCAGACTTGCGTTAAAATACAACTCTTTATATATGCCTTGAATATTATGCAGATATATACACAAGTATATGAAATCTTATGCACACATATAAACACAAAAGCTTGTATGCATGATCTCCTGATATATAATCTATACACACACAATCCCTCATTTTTTTTTTTTTTATTTTTTTTCATGGTAAGACTAGCGTTATAGATTCAGAGGATTTTTTTTTTGTCATTCTCATTTCTTCATCACATTTTATCAAGAGTACATGCTATCAACATGACCCCCTGATGGTGCTAACCACAATCACCTGATTGAGGTAGTTTTCCAGGTTTTCCCACTACAACTTATTTTTCCCCTTTCCTTACTCTGTTCTTTAGAAGGTGATCACTAAGTGCAGTCCACACACAAGGGAGAGAGTTGCAGTGGGGAGAGTCAAGCTCTACCTTTTTGAGGGGTAAAATTATTTAGCATTCTCCTGTGCCAAAGATTTCTCTCTTCTCCCCCATTATTTTACTTATTCAATCATTTATTTATTATCAGTATGAACTCATGGATATTTATTTTATACTTTATGCAGTAATACATTATTTATTTTGTTGCTCAAACTATTTCAGGTGCAGCCCTTGGGTACCTTTCAATTGATTCCTGTGTCCCTTTGACATGCTCCCATTCTTTTGATTTGGAGGCACTTCCTTACTTTCTGGCACTACACGGAGCTCCGGGCACATCTTGTCTATTCCCTGCTTCACCTGTAGAATCAGCCATCTCTCCAAGGAGTCCTAGTTCCTTTTACTGGAGAATAACATTAGAAAGCAGGAATTGGGAGCTGGGTTCATGATCTTTTAACTTTTCATTTTGATGAGATTCATGACAAAAATAATTCCTGGTACTTGAACACCATCAGACAACAGAGTGTGGAGCATTACACGGCCGGATGTGGTTTCAAATGTCACCTCCTTCGTTCACCAAAGACATTCAAATCCAAAGACAAAGTAATGATACAAATGAGAGTTAAATGTTGACCCCTGATCTCGAGATTGCCAAGGATCTCCTGTGGAAGATGGCAGAGTACAGTAGGATGAGCAGGAATGGTGACTGGAACAAGGGTAATAATCATCATTTTGCAGTTTAAGAGACTCAGTGATATGTAGAAAGTGCCAGCACAGGGCAGAGTAAAAAGAAAGCACTCAGTACATGGCAGCCAATGTCTTCTAAAAAAATGCATATGTTTGGTAAAGAATTCGGCATTCTACTGCAGTTTTGGTATAACAGTGATAGAGGCGATAGAGAGTGACCCTGTGTGTCTGTTGGGACTTCTACATCACGTGAGGTTTTAAGCAATAGTTGACAACAAGGCTAGAGGCATTCATGAAATGCAATTACGTGCGGTGTTTTTCATTGTTTATATTACTGTTGTGAATGGAAAGTGACACTACAAACTCAGTTAAAAAGAATTCCTACGGATATACATAAAGAAGTGATCGAGGTATTTCATTTCCCTCCTCTTCTTTTTCTAAAAGAAAAACAAGACTCATAGCCAAGGAGTTTGGGGTGAGAAATTCTCAAGAGGGTGTGAAACATTCACTGCATTTCATTCCAAGGTTTGAAAACTTCTTTAGATCCAAATAAAATCACATATTTAGATTTGATGTTCATAATACAACCAGGAAAGCGTCTAAAACTGGGTAGTATCACACATAGTGATCATTGGGTTCAAGACAAATACTGGAATCGGTGAACTTCATGGGTTTTCAGGTTACTTACAAATTACATATGTATGCCTACATGTCTTCATATAGCCCTATATATGTTGTAAATACATATATGCTGGATGGATTTATTCATGCATTTACAGTTTTCTACTGCCTGTATTACTGGCAGTAATTTGCACAATTTGACCACATCTCAATTTATATCCTCTGCGGTGAAGTAATTTAGGGTGATAGCTTTTTTGCTAGTTTTCTGCTGGGCACTGTCTTATTGTAAATGCCAAATGACTGGAAGTTGCAGATCAATGATTGATATCACTCCCCCTTCTTGAAAAAAAATATTATTTAGTTGTGCAAACCTTTATTTAATGAATACGTGTATTTCTGATGAGAATACGGACTTCCAATTCGAAAAATGATGGGCTAAACTGTTTCTAACCTACGAGCTCTCCTTTACAATTCTTGTTTCCTCTGGAATTTATTCCTTCCATTAGTGGAGTGAGCAGCAGGGGAAAAGGGAGAGAAACATGGGCCCTGGGCACCTGTGGCTATTTCATTGCATATACAGTTTACCTAGTTTACCTTGCCCTACTGGTTACCATAAAGGGGTTGTTAACTTTCCCTCACAAGGCTGAGTTATAGAAGTGCAAAGTCTGAGAGTAATTGGCACATGAAAGGGGCAGAACACTGCCTGGGAATGGAATTCACTGAAATGTCCTCATACACTCAGAGAAAAAGCTAAAATAAGCAAATGAAAGCAGCGGTGGAGGAAGATTGACATTTTGGTCACCTGCATCGGTGGAGGAAATGCAAAATCCCCTTCTCTGTAAAGCAGCCCACACATCCCAGCCTGGGAGAGGGTGGATAACTTAGCGCAGAAGCTTTGAAGGATAGACAGGTGATGGTGACAGTGTGTCCCTGACAACGAACTCGGAAGATGTCTCCACTGACTCACCATCCATTCGGCTATTGATCAAACAATAGCATTTACAAAACTGATGTCCCCCCCTACCTTTGTCTTATTGGTCTAAGTAAGAACTAACAGTCTGTGAGTGCTTTCTAAAATGCGGTACTGAAAGTAAGAGCTATAACCTGAACTCAGGCCTTCTGACCATTATATCACACTGTTCTTTTAAAATACAGTGCGGCTTTCTAGGTGAGATTGTCTACACAGAGTATGTGAGGGCCAAATACCTCTCTCTGGCCCAGCACAGATCATAGGAAAAACTGGAAATCATAAGTAAAGTTCTGAATGACATGCCCTGTAGCATAAGCATATCTACCACAAAAATACATTTTTTCATGTAAATAAACATTACATTCTCTGCACAGTTCTTGCCAAGGGTTAAAATCCAGATGTAATGTTTTAAATTACAGAGAGACAAAAAAAAAAAAAAAAACTTACAGCTACTGTATCTTAATTTCTCATACTACCAATTAAGAAATTCTGCCCTAAACTATGAATGTTTCTCTGCAATTCTCTACAAATCACCATTAATAAGATAATAGAGCAGAAAAATTAGTAGGGAGTTCATTTGATTCTTTTCCCCCCCGAAGGCTGGCTTTAGTGGGAAAATTTATCTACATTTTAATTCTAACGCATCGTGAATGATAAATGAACTCTACTGCATAAAGGACATGACATTGGTATGCTTAGATTTCTATTTTCTTTCATCAAAACATTCTACCTAGCAAAGTTCATAGCTCAGTGCTTGTCTCTCTGAAAGGAATATATAGATGAATGGAACCCACGACTCTAAAGGACCCCCCGTTCAGGACATGACTCAAATAGGCAAAAAGAAATCATCTCAGAGGTGTGAGGCCAGGCAGAAAGCTGTGTTACCGTTTAGGTTTCTATAGGTATGTCTGCACTGGCTTGTTCTAAACAGGAAGAGCAACAGGAAACCTATTTTATGTTGCTTTCATCACTAGATCCAATGGCTGCAGAACCAGAGACAGTGAAAAGATATTTGCCCTGCAGCTGCAGCTGAACACGAGAGGAAAACATATTACCCTTCATCACTTCCCCCAGATCTGTCTGCGCTCTCTCCTGTATTATTTGAAGAATAGGCTCCTTATTCAGACAACCTCCTGTATGATCCCGCATAGCAATGGCTATAACCCTGATGGTTGACAAATGTTGAATTGATATTGCTAAGGGGAGTGCTCGAGTCAGAGGAAAAAATACGTGCATTCTTTCACTGTTGCCACAAGAAAAGTCCATTTATTGTCACTGGTTATTTTTTGAACTTGAGGAACATGGTGGCTAAATCCCTCATTTTATGTTGGAGATGAATACATCAGTTAAGAACAGGGCAAAGTGAAAAATATCAAATGAACAGGAAAAAAATATATGAAAGGAGCTGACCATCAGAGTTCAAGTGTTATAAAGTGGGAAACATTCTAGGGAAAATGTTTACAGTTCGAGTTTTGGTTATCAAAGACAGGTATTTTCTGAGTAAACTAATATTAAAGGGTACATATAAGGGCTAATATTAAGGGGTAAATTCTTTTCTGGGTAATAATTACTAACACTCATTAATATTAAAAAATGATGGAAAGAAATCTTTATGTTTTCTAGAACATCAAAGATTAGAAATGGTAAAAACACTTATTCTAAAATAGTCAACAAAGAGGACTCTTGGGGCACTTTGGTGGCTCAGTCAGTTAAGTGTGATGCTTGATTTTGGCTCAGGTCAAGATCTCACAGTTTCTGGGTTCAAGCCCCACGTCAGGCTCTGTGCTGATAGTGCAAGCCTGCTTGCAATTCTCTCTGACCCTCTCTCTCTCTGCGACTCCCTCTGACTCTCTCTCTCTCACAATAAATAAACTTATAAAAAAAAAAAGGTACAGGACTGTCATTTTTTTAATGCTTACTTATTTATTGTGTGTGTGAGAGAGAGAGCACACATGGGAGGGGCAGAGAGAGCTGAGTTATTACCTGAGCTGAAATCAAGACTCGCTCAACAGACTGAGCAACCCAGGCACCCCCAAGGACTCTCATTTTGATGTGAGTGATAACCACATCAGAGAAGTAGACATTATCATAAGGCACACAGAGTAAAATTTTCCATCTCTCTGTTGTGATTGTTGAAAATGTTTAACCAATAAAAAGAAAGAACTTCTCACCTAATTATATAATGAGAATGTTATTGATACAAAAATTGAGACCTAAAGTGAAATACGGTACATTACAATGTTCTGGAAAGACTGTCTATTCTGACAGGAAAAATAACAACAGCAAAAAGCAACAGCAAAAAACTACATTCTATGTTGGACTCCTAATATTTTGTTTGTGTGTATTTTTTATAATTTCTACAATATCCACTTATTGTTCTCTTTTTTTTTGGTGGGGGGAAACACTTGATAAAGGCAACTTATATTACACTGTTAAATTCAAAGTTTACACTGTAGAATCTAAATATCATATTACTAAGGTAAATCACTACAATGAAAACATAGCATTGTTATTATTCTGGTCTTTTTGACTTTGCCACAGAGGTGACAAGGGAAAGAAAATGGGTTTTAGATGTGAAGTAATTTCTGGTTATTTTTAAAGAGCTATGATAGAAAATTCCCATATCTCTTCATATATAAGAAATGAAAAAGAAATTATAAAGAACACAAAGCATCATGGTTGTATGTTGTGCTGTTATCCATAACAGGTACAGTGCACAGATCATGAAACTGTTAAGACATTAATAACATTCCTGTAACAGGAAAAGAATCACAGAAGGCTTTCAGTAATGTTCCCTGGTATGTATCATCATTAACTCGCATCACGGATTCTTTCAGGAAATCAAACTATTACTTTACTTTGAAGTTAAAGCAAACAACATGTTTCAGACCCAGATTCAAGGCTTTACTCAAAAAAGTTGTAAGAAAGATGGTTAATATATAATAGGTTTAGCTATAAAAGTCTCCTTCGCTAACCTTTTCCAGTACTGAATAAGTTTTTGATAGAAAGACATCCAAGTACTGCTCATTAGTCATGAACAACCAGGCTAAGAACATACAACAACAAAAAGAAGCTGTCACTATTAATGTATTAATGTAAAGGCGCAAGATAAGACCTTTAAAAAATGTGAGATACTTTGTCTTATAAATGCATCATAATTTCTCAGTTATGAATGAATTATGTATCAATGATTTTAGACTTGTGTCCTACTATTTAATGAATTGAGTGGCGATTTCATGACTGAGTGTTCCACTTAGTTTGAGATAGTTAATTCAGCTTCGAAAAGTGTTCAGGTTTACAGCTGGAGAGTAGCCTGGATATCTGAATTAGTTAGTATAATTTCACATTACAAAATAGTACCTAAAGACAAATATTATTACCTCCCATCCCCATGCCTGGACGATTGTGCACATGTGCATATATGTGGGGAAGGTATCAGAGTTAAGATAAGGCATTTTAACATTCGTCCTAAATTAATCTTCACAACAGTACAGCAAAATAAACATTAGCAAAGGCAATTTTGCAATTTTTAATTTTATTGATCTAAAGTAAAAGATGTTTTGTGAATTGTTACAATTACTATTTCAGGCCTTCAGAAAGACTGAAATATCAGCATCCACAAAGATACTAAGTGAAGCAGAGATCATGGGATAAAACTTATGCAAAATGAAGCATGGATGAGTTTATAGATAAAGAATTTTATATTATCTTTGATTCAATTCTTAATGTTATATTATTACTACATATTTATTACAGTATGTCTAAACACAATTTGAAAAAAAAAACATAGTGACAATCTTGGCACTTTGTAATTTAAACCAAGAGATACTTAGAACAAATAAAGTAATCAAATATTCATCTTAAAAAAATACTGTATACATTCAACAGAAATAATCATACATGACACATGATTCAAATTTGAACTTTAGGTATCAAATATTGGCATGGAAAGTAAAGCTGTTTAAAGACATTACATATAATACTTCATTTGAGAATCCTAGCTGCTCAGATGCCTGGAAAATATAGTCTAGAATCCTTGAAATTGCAAAAATATTTCCCCCTCTCCTTCGATAAAAGTTTGACATTCATTTGCATAAACCAATATTAAATTTCAGACACCTGATGTTTCGTCTAGACAACTGTATTTTGAAAGGCTTACACACTACAAGCTCTGTGACAATGAGAATAGGAAAACAAAGCACACATCTTCTCGTGAAGCTGAAACCACGTCTCTTCAATTGGGCATATCCACGTTCTGAAGGATGAGGCCCACTCGGTTCGGAATGTACACCTAAGTCAACACAATCGTGTCAGTGCAATGGAAAAAAATACTGAGCATGGTGACATTATATCAAAGGGACAAGATTCAGCCTCCCATTTGCTTCAAGTTCCAGTTATCTTCAGTTATAGTCTGCAGGCACCAGGGAGACAGTTCTACAGTTCCTCAGTGCTGGCAGCAACGTTGAGGCTCCTTTGAAGCAATCACCACTAGAGGGCTCCATACACTTTACAAAACCCAGTGTTCCTCAGACATAGGCAAAGAAAGGACACTGGCTGAGGTTGAGGCACTTACCTGGTGGTACAGGGAGGCTGCCCTAAGGTCACAAGGTTATTCCATTCAGGTGAATAAAAGTAATATACAAAACACTGCTCTACACCAAGACACCGGTCTGTCATCCTGTTTTGCCTTCCATCATTTTAAGAACTAATTAAATGTAATATAAGGGATCCTAAAGGTTTTTAGGTCCCTCCCCAATTTAAACCATTCAAAATGCTTGCCACTGCATTTAAATACAAAACACATCCTCTCCCTGCCTGCAGGGTCCTGACTCCCCTTCTGGCACAAATACAATACATCTTCCATCTCAGCTCAGTGTGACACTTGTCTCTTCTCCCCTCACACCAGGCTCCAGCCACAGGGGCCTTTTGGATCCTTAAACAGGTCACATCTTCCCTCCTTTGGGTCTCTCAGAACACTCTTTACCTTGCTAGTTCCATATCTCTTGCATCTGAAAAAATCCCAGCTCCATGGAGAGGTGTCCCTTGCGAACACTAGGTATGATACTTTTCCAACTTCATTATCTCTTACAGCTCCGTTTATTGTGTGTGTGTGTGTGTGTGTGTGTGTGTGTGTGTGTATTTGTACAACCTTGGATGTGTTGCTTTTCCTCTCTGGGTCCCAGATTTCCCTTCTTTATGGTGAGGATGCAAACCAATAATGATAGCAGCTAAGAGTTACTAAGTGCTTAATGGGTGCTGTGCATTACTCTACCTGTCTTTTAAGTACTTGCTCATTCACCCTTCACAATGACCCAAGGACACAGTACTATTATTATCTCCTTTTTGCACATGAGGAAATGGGAGGCACAGGGCAGTTAAATAATTTTCCCATCCTCACACACTTAGTAAGTGGCAGAGAAAAGAGCTGAATCCAGGTCCTCTGGTTAAAGGGCATTTTTAATTCTTTCTGAACACTTAACACAATTTGTGATTTTGTTTTTCAAGTTTATGATCTGAACTCCCTACCAGACTATGAGCTTTACGAGGGCAGAGCCCTGTGTCTTCATATTTCTAACTCTTAGTAAGGTGCCAGTAGACAAAGTAGTTGCCAAATGATGACTAAATAATGAATAAGGAGTAAAAGAATAAATAAAAGCGGGACCAATATGTACATGTATCATAAACTATTATTTAATATACTTCTATCTGAAATACTTTTAATAAAAATGAGAAGTGATCTGATGTGTATCTGTCTATGTGCTATTTCACGTATAACATACTTACTGTTAACAAACAGTAAAAATAATATTACAGACTGCTGTTGTCATTGTGACAGTATCTCTCCATTTCCGACATTGTGAGTATTTTATTATTTCAGTCATTTTATCTTTAAGTGAAAGTCTGACTGATGGTTAAAAAAAAAGAAGAAAAAAAGCTTTTATAGTTTAGAATCAGAATGAAAGAGGCAAAGCAGAAATGGCATAAAGAAAAAAATAAATAAAAGAAGAGAATAGCTGATTTTTACTGAATGAGACTATTGTATATCCAATATATCTCAACTCTGAGAATGAACACAATGTTTTCCCTTACAGTTTTTGTGATAACACAACTCTTAAAAAAAAATCAGATATACCAGTATAGTTGGTTAGTTTTGAATAATAAAGATTAAAGCAATTGTAAAATGATAGCATTTTAAGAAATGTATATTATGAATGCAATAACCAGAGAACAGTTTTTCTAATCTTCAATTAATAGTGATTTAGAAAATGATCACCATCATCTGAGAAAAATTTCACAAATGCTAACAGACACTGACTGGCTCAATTTCTCACAGTTTGATTTGCTTCCAATACTTCGAAAAGATAAATATTATATCCTTGCAGTCATTAAGTGTAGGGAAACCCTTTACATCAATGTCATAATCTGTTTCCCTACAATTTTCCTATAATTTACAGGTTCAACCAATTCTCTCTCCAACTTTTATCAAAATAGGCATGAGTCAAGAGACACTTCTGCCCTTTCAAGGTTTGCCATATACTTACTCTATTACTGTGTGTGTGTAGTTTGGGGAATCATAGAAACTAGGTATAACTAATCAGTGGGACAGCAGGTTAGAACACAATGATTCTGAATTTTTCTAAGCATTTTAAAACTGAAGACCAATCTAAATTTTTCAGTAGCACCAAAGTTGGACAAAAGATTTTCAGTTCCCTTTACCTGAAAAACATTTCTCTAAGACATGGGCTTCTATGCGTATAAGAGGATTCTGATAAGTCCAAGTCTCTTGGGAAAGATGCAATGAAACAAGTCAGGCCTAAATAAATGCTGATAGGCCTCTGTCAATGTGGCACAGTGATATATCAGGACAGGTCACATCAATCTCCTACTTGAATCCTACACAGTTTTGGTATCTGCTTTGTTTGGTGTATAACCTCATAGGTAATTTCGTTAATAAAATACAATGATAACTATAAGCCTATGATTTATTTATTTATTTTTTTTTTCTTTTCAACGTTTATTTATTTTTGGGACAGAGAGAGACAGAGCATGAACAGGGGAGGGACAGAGAGAGAGGGAGACACAGAATCGGAAACAGGCTCCAGGCTCTGAGCCATCAGCCCAGAGCCTGACGCGGGGCTCGAACTCACGGACCGTGAGATCGTGACCTGGCTGAAGTTGGACGCTTAATCGACTGCGCCACCCAGGCGCCCCATATAAGCCTATGATTTAGAAACAACCTTACTTTCTGTGATCTTTTGGCGTTTCAGCCACCCCCAATTTGAGAGTAAAACAAAAGGGACAATGGAAGAAGTTCAAGGTTTGCAATACATGCATTGAGTTTCCTGTTTTGGCATTTAAGGGTTAAAAAATGCTCCAAGAACTCTTACTAAATGATGCTGGTCATTTTATGTAAGGAACTTTATGATGCCAATTCCAGTCACAGAGACCTCTTAACACTATCTGCTCAAAAACCTACAGTTGATAATTGTATAGTATCATTAACGGGAATATTATGTAATTATATTTTCCACTGCAGTGTTAATTACTACAATGTGTTTATGTTGCTCTAGAGTCCTTGCAGTACAGGCAACATGAGAGAATTTCCCCAAGCAAGTGATTTCTCTTAACTATGGCTATTTATGGAATTTTGAGTTTTCTTCTTTATTAGGGTTCTGAGTATGTAAATCAATTTTCTTAGTGGTTAGAAATGACTACCAATTATACTAAAGGTTTAAGATAATCAGAAGTAATCCTTATGATGACACAATTACAGACATGAACAGTTTGGGGGCTCTATTATTTAGTGCTAAGTATTGGCTATGTAACTCTCATTTTATAATTTTAATTCTAAAAATAGTTTTGATTCATAGAGCAAGGGAAAAGAAATATGAACATAATTTAAGTAGGTTTATACATAAATGTTTACGTATACTTAAATATAAACAATTAATATTTAAGTACATGTATATAAAACTGTTTAGTAAGCACATCACAGTTAATATATGCTGATTAACATATATGATGCTGTTTTAGCCATTAAGCCTTAAGGATTTTGTAGTTAGGATCATATTAAGAACATATGAGACAATGTAATGTATGGCCATGAATTTCATGTTTTCTAGCTATATTTATAGTCAACACCTCAGAAGAAATCAGACTGCCACAGTACAATCCAATTCATTTATTAAGAGAGGCAAAATGCATGCTAACCTACCCAGTTACTTTGACTACCTTAGTGATTTAATCACTATGCCAACCACTAACATGGCCAAAAACCCCCCCAAAAAACAAAAAACACCCCAAAACCCCACAATGGAGCATACAATAATCTACTATATTATGTCATCCAGGCAAAAGTATTATGTTCTTCTAGGATCACAACTGAGCTGCAAAAAGTAATTATATATTTTTGAAAACAGGGTGTCAAAATTAGAATCACAAAATCTTAAAATAATTTTAAATAAAAAAAGTTTAAAGACTTTCAATATTTACAGCTGAGGAAAAATAAAAGGTACATCTATGCCGAATTCCCTATTTTAACCAAAAGTCTACATTTGAATTTCCAAATTTAGAATGAGAATAAATAGACTACTTCTTAATAATAAGGAGCCTAACTGGCAAAGTAATAAATGCGAAAACTATTGCCTTACTCAAATTCACCCTTGAGACTACCTGAGTTACTGTAAAGGAAACTAATTCATTTTTGATTCAATAATCTGTTCTTCCATTTGTACCACGGAATTTGAATTTATGAACCAGAGAAGAGCAAGCAAGCCTCCCTGCTCCCACCACACTGGCTGACATATAAGAAACATCTGAACTCATATAGGTTCCTATATTAGAAACCAAAATACGGAGAAATGATTGCGCTAAAATGGAGTTTCCCAATAATTGTCAGTAAAGCAAATAGAGAAATTCTGCCCTATCACTTCTTGGCATTTGTGAATGCTCTGATCTTAGCAGATATGTTTCAATGGTAGTACACACACGATTCTCCTCCGGCTTCACAGTTTCAACTGATGGAGTACATACAGAAGACGCGGGAATGTGGTACCTGCTAATGCTGCAGCATATATGGCTATTTTAAGATTCCTTCAAGCTCTATTTGTTACTGTCTTTGAAAACAGATTTGACACTTATTCAGCAGATCCTTTGGATGACTGAGTTTGCAAATTAAGCTTTAGTAAATAAATACTGCGTAGTTGTTGTGATGGACAGAAGTTTCATGGAGAAGGAAAGAAGCCTTCTCTTCTGCCCTTTATTCAAGGCATGTGGGAGGCAAAAGTGATCTCTCACTGGTGGTGGAATGAGACCTGTAGTGCCCATAGTCATGTTCAAGAAACCTGACTGAATCCCAGTACCTATGAACCAGCTTAATAAGGAATTCCATTATAATTGAGGCATTCTTAGAATACATTTGTCTTTTAATGCATTCCTCCCCCCCCACCACCACCACCCCGCCCCCGCCCCGGCTCTTCAAAGGATAACTCTGGCATGAAGGAACATGTTTTTACTGGATTTTCTAGTCTACTTGGGCTGCTTTATTCTTATATTAAAGCCAGTGTTGTTGAATTCATCTGGACCCTAAAGACATTTAAATGAGTGTTTCCTGAAGCACTGGTAGTCATTGAAAACAAGATGCTGCTGCTGCAAAGACAGAGCTAATCTTTACCTTTTTGACAGAGTTGGAGAATTCTGATATGGGCAGTGGTTAAGCTACGTTCTCATGTGCTTATGTGGGGCTTATGTGATACTTTCCACTCCGCCTGCAAATTTAGAACTGCACACATCTTATTTGTAAGATAAATTCAATTAGTACATGCAAAATAATCTGACTTTTGCTGCCACTGGTTAGTTGGCTTGTTTTAATTATGACAGGATACTTTTGCTCTTACAAAATTGAAAGGATGGCAAGATATTTTCTGCCCATTCTCAAAGATTAGGAGTCCTTGCCTAAGACTATAATTTCCTCCAAATTGGGAGGTCTTATTAACTGCATGTCCTCAAAGCATCTAGTAACTTGATGTGCTTAAAATACACACAAAGATAACTGAAGAGCCCTGACAATAATAATCTAAAAATACATGTGCGATAGCATTTTGCAGTTTCTAAAAACCCTGGCCATGGTAATGAATGAGTTTATGCCTCCTAAGAATCTCTTGCTGTAGGGAGGATACCATTACTAATTCTCATTACACAGATGAGGGAAAATGCAGCACAGAGAAGGTTAAATTACTCAAGGTCTCACAGCTAGGAAATGGCAGACAGGGGGCTTGATACCCAGTTCTCTGCTGAAACATTGTGGCTTTTTCAATGTGTTACCAGGCCTCTCTCCCCCATAGAACCTTCATTGGATACATTTAGGTAACCAATTGCATACATTTTGAATCACTGAATTCAAAATTTTAGAATGTTCACTACATACAAATTTTGCCTGAACTTTTCAAATTCCTTTCAGTCTGGTTTGATTGGTTCAAGTTCAGCGTTGTTGCAGTCAGTTGCTACTTCTCCATGATTCCTCTTTGCAAGCTGAATGATCTTCCCTAATCCCTCAGGGGCCTTTAATTCTTTTGGTTACTGCAGAACTTTAAGATAACTTTACAAATTTATTTCAGAACCTATTTTTTATCAGTCTTTACATGGCAAAACTTAATATTCTGCAAAACTACAATAATTTTTCCTTGTGGAAAGAATCTGATAGTATCATTAAGCCCTCCCTCTTAAAAATGCATATGTATCTATACTTGTATCTAAAAAGTATCGCCACCATCATTGCATACTGTTAGTGTAACACTCAAGTCTCCTGTGGCCATTGAATTTTCCTCAGAGTTAATAATCCACAGCTCAATCTTGCTCATTTCTGCTCTGCTCATTTATTTATGCCACTGTCTTTGACAAGCCAGTTTGGCATATAATATGGTGACTTACCAAGTGACATACTTGCACAACTTTAAGAGGTGGGAATATAGTAGAAAAATGAAGGAATTAGGGGTTCCTCATGAATTCTACTTTTTGACTTATACCTAAATTTTTGAAAAACAAGAGAATTTAACAGCTATGATAACACTGTCTATACTTTTGTTAGATATATCCTGGCTTCATAAAAGTGAAACAAATCTTAATCTAAGACCTCTCATGGTGAAAAAATTGCAGATTTGAGCCAGAAAGAGAGAGCGAGGAAGAGAAAGAGGACAAGAGGGTGAGAGAAAGCAAAAATGAGTTAGAGCTAGCAACAGCATGAGAGGGAGAGAGGAGGGAGGTATATGACTCGTCAGGAAAAGGAAAAAAATAAAAAAACAACATAATGTAGATGTATGGACTTGAGCTTACTACCTGGACACAAAGTAGACAAAGAATTCTTCCTCCAAATCTGGAGAGTTTCTAAATTCTACATTTTTAAAAGAATCTAAACCTAGTATTTTAAAGCAATATTCTTTCAGGTGCTAACAACACAAAGTAAAAATGAGTTATATAATTTAATGTTTTCCTCAGTAATATGAAGAAATAAGAAAATCTTATAATTAGAATGAATTCAGTCTTTAATTGACTACAGGGAAGAAAAAGATATTTTTTTTTATTTACCCTTTTAAGGTGTTTTAAATTACACTTCATTAGACAGTCAATAATGGAGAATCCTGCTTGATGCAAAATATTACACAGAAAGCAACAACAGAAGGGAAGTAAACTGTTGTATAAAAATAGAAAAAAATGCCTTCCCCTTATTTTTTGAGAAACATTTTTAATCCTATTAATAAACAAACTTCCCCAATTGTCCACCAAATACCTCTTGCTATTATTTTCCAAAACTGAATTCATCTCAGTACCACATACACTGCCTCTGAATATTTCAACTCACTTCTTCCCTATCATCCCTGACCCCATTTCTTTTGTTTGTTTGTTTGTTTGCTTTTGTTTTCTCTTTTAGCAGGTCAAAGACTTGTTGTTTCTTTGGATAAAAACATCACCTTAAAAATAAAGGGTTGGGGCACCTGGGTGTCTCAGTTGGTTAAGTGTCTGACTTCAGTTCAGGTCACGATCTCATGCACACGGTTTGTGGGTTCGAGCCCCTCGTCGGGTTCTGGGATGACAGCTGGGAGCCTGGAGCCTGCTTTGGATTGTGTCTCCCTCCCTCTCTGCCCCTCCCCCATACACACACACTCTCTCTCTCTCAAAAATAAATAAACATTAAAAAAAATAAATGGTAAAATTGAAATGCAATGAAAAGATCTTAAAAAGCTTACTTACCAAAAGAGAACAGGGACGTTCATTATGTTTAAAAGGTTGAGAGAAAAACTCGGTACTATGGTCCAGTCTCTGGTGCCCTCCATACTCTGCTGCATCTGTATCTAGCACAATTCTGAATGTAAAGCTTTTAAGGAATCACAATGGTTCAGTGGTTAAATGAGACATTATAAAACACGTTCTGAGACGGCAATTTAAAAGTGAGTATTCTGAACACTGTTAAATCATGATTTGTGTTGTTACGCACTTCTTTTCTAGTATTTCAGAGATTCTTATGTTTGAAAGGGGTGCTGGAGACTATCTGGTCCACACACCCATGTGATCCTTGCTATCCTGTCCCAGCTTATCACATGATCATCCAGCCTGGGACACACTATACATCTTAACAGAGAATCTACTTTTCTCTTAATGTGACCTATTCTATTCATTAGGAATTCACCTCTTTAGTAAGTGGAGATTTTTGACTCCTTGGGACTTTTCAATCCAGAAAAGCCATAGAGAACAGATTCAAAATGCAGTAACCTTTCAAATATTTAATAATAGTTATGCTATCTCCATGTATCCTCTGCATCTATTACTAAATACATACTAAATACAATCTCAGAACCTTTAATACTTCCTCATTTGATATGTGTTTTTACGCATTCCCCATCTCTGAATTCATTCCAGTTCTAGATCCTGGTTATCGAAGTGAGGAACACAAAAGTGAACCAAGTGTCCACATGTGTCTGAAGATGCAGAACTAAGCAGGCCTCCTGTGCACACACAGGATCTCGTAAACATACTCCCCGCCCATGCTACAGGTACATTCATGTTGCCATCCTGTGTTCTGTTCCAGTGTAACATCCGATTTTTCATGCTGAGCTATTAGATATGTTTCATTATTGTCTTTGCAACAAAGTAAAAGCTACGGCTATTATGTTCAAATTTATGATCAGATTTTCATTAAAAAGTATCACACTGGGGTGCCTCGGTGGCTCAGTCTGTTGAGCGTCAGGCTTTGGCTCAAGTCATGACCTCACGGTTTGTGACTCTGAGCCCCAACATCGGACTCTGTGCTGTCATGCAGAGCCTGCTTCGGATCCTCTGTCTCCCTCTCTCTCTCTGCCTCTCCCCTGCTTATGCTCTTTCTCTCTCAAAAACAAATAAAAAAACATTTTAAAAATATATCACATTAAAAGTATGTGTGGGTGACAAACAATGACCATAATTTCTTGCTTCAGGAACCTCTGTCTGGGTAAGAGATGCGGAAGAATTCACTAAAGGAACTGTTGCTGGGAGGGGTGGCTGCATTTCATTCAATCTAGGTCAGCCTGCTCTGACTCAAATTCAAACTGATAATCATATTATTGGCATTTAATGAGAGAGGAACAGAGAAAGAACAATTGGTTGAGATTCAAAAGATGACAATTGGGCACAGGCACATTCTAAAGTCACTCAGTACAGCTGAAAATGACTTGAGCACACCACATCACTTAATGGCAAAACACAGATAGCGAAATTAAATAACTGGAAACATTGTAAATAAATGGAGCCTTGTGGAATGAAAGGAACTATTAAATGTAAAGTTTAGCTTTTGCTCATCCTAGTTCATTAAATACAAATCCTCAAAAAACAAAAAGAAGAAGAAAAACAAGTACAATTTTAGAGAATAACGTCCTAGAATACTTTAAAAACTTTTGTAATAGAGTATCAATTATTAGATTACTAGTTAAAATTACATTATTATTGGTAGTAGTGTCTGCAGACAGAAAGTATCTCACCGAAAGCAGGGGTTCCCATTCAGTGGGCTGATATTCACTGGTAGCTGTGTTATTATAAGGATCTCATTGAATGAGTAATTACGTTACTAGAAGGGACTGGGGATCTATATTTGCTTCAGACATTGTCTGAAGACTACATTATATTATTACATACATCTGATACTGTATTTCAAATAATATGTATTTTTTTGGGGCGCCTGGGTGGCGCAGTCGGTTAAGCGTCCGACTTCAGCTCAGGTCACGATCTCGTGGTCTGTGTGTTCGAGCCCCACGTCGGGCTCTGGGCTGATGGCTCAGAGCCTGGAGCCTGCTTCCGATTCTGTGTCTCCCTCTCTCTCTGCCCCTCCCCTGTTCATGCTCTGTCTCTCTCTGTCTCAAAAATAAATAAACGTTAAAAAAAAAATTAAAAAAAAAACAAATAATATGTATTTTTTTGATTAATAAAATGCAGATTCATTTAAAAAGTCACAGGACTTAGAGTAAGGTTTTGCTTATATATATATTTTTTTCAATCAAGGATGCTGAAAGAACAATTGTTATAAAATAATCCATTTCTTTTTGACATTGAAAGGGATCATCACACTTAAAATGGCTGGAATCTACTCACTTAATATATATAATTTGTAGCTATAAAGCAAAAGCTTACAAAAGCCATAATGCAACTTTCAAAACATCAGTTTGGACCTGTTTCTCTGATCTATAATTTAAAGGAAACATTCTGCTGTGGCCACTTTTGGAATTACCCAGCCCTGTGTCCATATTACTCAGGGAATACAATAACGTCCTTTGGGAAAGCAACCCTTAAACTCCAGAAATGACAATAATTTAAAACACTAGATTAAAAGTAATAATTGTGGAAGAGTCTTAGAATTGTGAATTACTACCCACATACTATTCAAGAATTAAGAAACCCATCTTTTAAGGATGGTGCTTAGAAGGACAACAAACAAAAGCAGTTATTTGAGCAACTGGGTTGATTGACTCTTGTGCTCTCACTTAGGCATTTCAATACTCCTTCTTCCTCACATGCACATGCATATGCACACACACATGCACAAACACATGTGACAGGGCACTCATACAGCACCAGTATCCCTGCAAACCCCCATCATCCACTTAAGAACATCTCTCTGAAAATATAACTCAGAGCCAATGTACACTTATTTAAAATTATTTTTTAAATATGGCTTCCAATTCCACAGCAGACAACAAATTTAACAGGATACTCTCAGCAGGCCTTCTTTCATTCATAGCTACCTCCCAACACTGAACAGAATATCTTTTCATGAAAGCTTCTCAATACATCTTTGAAACATTCAGGACAATTCTGATTCACCAAAAAAGGCCAAATTCCATATCTTATATTTTTGTATTAAAGGAAAGTAGAATAAGTTCTCTTTACTCTCCCACTAACTTACTGGATACACACAATGTATAAGGCACTGTGCATGATAAAAAAATGACTAAGATATAGTCTTAGTTTACATACAACTTGCAGCCTGTAAGGAGAGATGATACGTGCACATGAAATGTCTATAAATAAAGCAGAAAGCAATATGCAATGAGAAGTAGAGCCAAGGAGGAAAGGTAGGATTGATTGTCTGTCTATAATGGGTTTTGAAAGCCGGGCTAGGCTGTTAAGATTTAGTTTGGTAATTAAGTATGAGAATGTTGAAGACTGGTGAGAAAGAGCTTGCCAATTAAGAAAATTAACCTAGAGGTCAGGGTAGAATAAGATGGACAAAGGAAAGACCAGGTCAGAGAGAACACTCAGGAGTCTTACAAGGGTCCAAAAATAGTAGTATGGTTAAACCTGGAGAGAAGGAATGGAGAGGCATAGATACATCAATGAGATTTTGGATGGAAAAGTAAGGACACCGATGCACAATTTGGGGAGACAAAAGTAGAAGGGGAGAATGTGTGTGTCCAGAAACATGCAACCAGTTTAGTAGCAGAGCTGGGATGAATATACCAGTCGAATGTAATCTAATTGCCTTACTCTCTACATCGGGGCATCTATTTTATACAGAGAAGCAGGCAGAATCATTTTGTAAACCGTTTCTTGTTTAATTCTAAAGGTGAGATTCTAAGGATAAAGTGACCAGAATGAATAGGATATGAGAGGAATAAAAATTTAAAAAGCAGATAAAGTGATATTCATCTAAATGATTAGTCTAATTCAATTTAAAAGATTGATGTTAAAAAACTGAATTCTTAACATTCCTTATGGTGTCTGAATATCTGACATTTATTGTATTTGTTCTAGAGCCATCTTTATTCATTAGGTTCATTCAGTCATTTTATTGGTGAATACAAAATATTGGACTGAAAACTTTACCTTGCTCAATTTGGCAAATTATAGTGGGAAAAAAAATGATAGAATGATGGAATTATTTTATGAAGATTTTTCTAAAAAAGAGATCAAATAGGTCCCTATCCATTTGAATGTCATTTAAAAATATTATGATTTCTTCTTATTTTAAATTCAATAGCTTCCTAAGTATTTGATATATCAACAGGTTGAAATAGATAAGTTTTAAGCTTTATTGTATAATCTATGTCCTTAAATTTGAACCAAGAAAGAGCCATGTTCTGGAGACCTGTACTAATAAGATTAAAGAAGAGTGAGGGCATGAAGACTCTTAAATTCAATGGCTCTTCAAATACTTCAAAAGCTGCTGTGTTTGCTCAGCCACTTGATAAAGTGTCTGTTCAAAGTATAAGGATTTTGATGTAAGAAGTACCATCATTTATATCATTCTGTACTAAACTCACTTCACTCCTGCTGATGAAGCTAAGGAAATTTATGGTAAGGTCCAACCCCCAAGGTTTCAAATTGAGCAACAATGAAAGGGGCTCTCCATTCACTAGGTGACCATAAAAATGGCAAAGATGGTAAGTTACCATATATCTTTACATCTAAGCCATCATCAATTTTAAGGTGCATTATTTTATATATCCCCAATAAAGAGAGAAAAAAAATCACTACCACGGCATTTATTGTAGGACATACCCCAATGGAAGACATGCTAAAATGTGGGAAAAAATGCACCCCTTAGAATATATGCATTTATTATGTTATTTTCAGATCTGATTCTTTAATCAACCCACCCACATTATTACGGCTGCAATAACTTCTGGGAGCTCAATGATCCCAGGAGAGAGAATCTACGTCAAAGGCAGGAAACATCCTGTAAGAAATTTAAGGAATTGTGAACAAACATCTGGTAGAGTAAGAACAGGTGCTGGAAAGCAAAGACAAGTTTATATTTTTAACAGCCTAAAAATAACTACCAGCACAGGACTTGGCACAGTGTTCTAACATAATCCTCCCATTTTTATGTTTCATGAATTTAATTTTTTTATTGCCAGCTACATTCCACAAAATCTTCAGTTATACCTGTTGACTGTCTTAAATAGACGTCCTTTTATTTTATAAATATTGCTAAATTGAGCCGAGGCAATACTCTGGGTCATACATTACAACTTTTATTTACTCTCTCTGGTCTTGTTCTAAATACAAAACTAGCAAAGACTTGTGATGTGTAGTTATGTATATTATTAATCTGTATGTGTGTTAATGTGAGGTGTGTGTGTGTGTGTGTGTGTGTGTGTGTGTGTGTGTGTGAGATTTAGGCAGTCCCACAATTAATTCTGTGACCTTAAATATATATTAACTTAAAAATTCATTGTTGAAAAGGAATTTTGGTATTTTAATTATTTTTTCAAAACTATTTTACGGCAATGTGGCATTTATGACTACATTACTTTTGATGGAAAATATCCATTTAAATTTTTTTTCTTTTCTTTAGTTTAAAAATCCCCAAAGATTATATTTCTAAAACAAAATTAAAACAGGGGGAAATGTGAAATACATAAAGGAATTTACTATTGAATATAACCAAAGTATATTTTAAGATATAATAAATGCCACAACACAGCATCTCTCTAAGGTGACCATCTTTTTTTTGTTTAACTCTAATTAGTTCATATTAAAGTTTTGGTATATGCAAAAAGCACCATCTTCATGCATGAGCTACACATAAGCATTCAAGTTTGCGAGCACTGTCTTCATTAAAAGTTTAAATGACAACCACATGTTTTAATTAAGTACAAAATATATTTCTAGTATATTTTAGGATGTGCTCGTTTCATCAACAATAGGTTTCTGCAATTAACTACAATTCCTTCAAGTTTACTTCCTTGGCTGTAAAATTTTTAGAAACTGTATAATGCAGAATAGCAAATAAAACAAACTTAAAGGATGAGGGGCTCAAATACGATCTACCATATTAATTAATGGAATGCTATGCTTTTTGAGATAAATTTTCATGCAAATTATTAGTTTATTCTTCAGCATGCATGCTTAATGACATACATCAGTAAATAGCAAATTGAATGATAATACCAAGTATTGTGTGTCACATATCTCTTTATGCAAACAGGAAAATTATTCTAAATACTTTACAGAATACTAGACTGACCTAACTAGGAACTTTTTGTCTTAGATTATATAACTTGAAATAAAAAATGTCATTGTTTCTCAATAACTCAAGAAAGAATAATAATGAAAAAATATGCCCACAGTTAAAGTCTAATAATGAAAAAAAATATGCCCATACTTCTAGCCTAACCATCCTCTAAAATTGTTGCTTTTTGTCTGTGACATTAAGGATTACCCAAAGAACTTGTAAATTCAATTATTTGATGAAGCAATAGCAATTATTTAGAATTGAAAAAGAAAAAAATAAGATTTTTATTCACCTTATAACCACATACTTTGTCATCTAAATGAGTTTTGACCATGCAGATTCAACATTTTTTACAAACACATTGTGCTTTTGAACTCAAAATAATTTTGACTTAGGCTATAAAGAAACACCTTTCCCCAAACTTACTTAATACAGCCTTCAATGGAATCCAATGAAATATACATAAATGGAAAAGATAATTGGAAACTTCAAAGTCCCTGAAAAATAAGGACAATTATAAGCAGTAAGTAAGTGTCATCTGTGCTGCCTTGCAGACAGACTGGGATAGGAGAAATCATCCTTTAAGAGTAAAATATGGTGGGTTCATCCACATGCTTTGGGGACCAACAATTACTTTCGAATCCCAATTCTGGCAATTGCTAACTGTGTGTCTCTAAGAAAGTTACAGAACTTCCTAGAGGCACAGTTTCTCATTGGTAAAACAGAGGTGCCATATCAGAGGCTGAGAAGATTCACTGAAGCAATGTATAACCAGTGCTTAACATTGTGTCTAGTGTTGGGGAAGATTCTCAAATGATTATCTGCTGTTTATATTATTATTACAGACCCCGGACCATTTAAACTGATGTCACAACAGATGAAAAATGTAAAGAGGGTCTATTTATTCTCTATCTTACTTTTTACACCCAGTTTGGCCTCTTCTTCCTTAATGACATTTACTTTCATGCCCTTACTCCTTTGACTGTGTTCTCACTAGAATTCTAACACTTTTCCTATTATATAGAAATTTAATATTAAGGATTCGTAAGACAGTACATCAATCTCTTTGAGAACTAGATACTTTTTAAATTTTCAGGTTTTTAAAAATTTTTTATAGGCTTTTAAAAATGTTTATTTATTTTGAGAGACAGAGAAAACACACACACACACACACACACACACACACACACACAAGCAGGGAGGCACAGAGAAGGAGAGAGAGAATCCAAAGCTGGCTTCATGCTGTCAGCGCCGAGCCCAACGTGGGGCTTGATCTCATGAAGCTTGCAGTCATGACCTGAGCTGAAATCAAGAGTCAGATGCTCAATCAACTGAGCAACCCTGATGCTCTGAAGTTTTATTTTTTTTAAAGAAAAGTTCTCCTCAAGCTTCTGAGAAAGATTGGGAAACTACTCTGAATACTCTAACTGAAAACTAGCACCTCCCTACGCCCTCCTGTACATGTTCTAGTTTTTCACCATACCATTATCAACCTTTAATATACTATAAGCTTAACTATTTCATTTTTCTACCTTTCTTTATTAAAATGCAATATCTTTAAGGGATTTCTGTCTTTACCCACTCCTCTCCTTACTTTCCTACTACCTAAAGGCCTGGATTAATACCTGACATATTTATTGAATGGATTTTCTTTTCATTATATTTTCTTTTCATTATTGGAATATAATTTACATCCTCCTTGGGTTTTGATCTATGAGTGCTTTTGCCAAACCTGGTGAAATAATTTAATACTACTTTGGTTATTAAGAAAAACAAAAAAACAAAAAAACAAAAACCCACCCTTGATTTTCTTTCATTGTGTTATAGAGTTAATATTTCAGATCTGTACAATATCTCTTCTAATACAATCCCATTTCATTATCTACAAAGTTTTACTTGGACACTTTAAAAGATTTATTTCCTTCTTTTTGGAGCAGTCACAATAGTAAAATAAATGCATGTCAGATTGAGCTAGTTAATTCTTAAAGTGATTGGTATGTGCCCTGGAGACAGCCATTTTATATAATTGTTAGTTTAAGTGGATGATTGATTACATATTTACTAAAGTCAGCATATAAAGACCTGTATTATCAACTTGACTGGTTAGCTTTCTTTATACAGATGACTGAACTTAGGCATAGAACATTAAAATGACTAGCCAAAAACCATACATATACATACATACATTAATACATGTATGTTTGTATATAAAACATAAAAAAATACATAAAAAATAATTTGGCAGGGCCAGGGTAGACATCTAGGTATAATATGTTCTACCACTCTATCACCATTGCTACTGAAAGACTGAAAAGTGTATGGACATTAAAATACTTCAACATTTGAAAGCTGATTATTTAGCATTGGTAGTAAACATTTTTTTCTTTATTTGAAGTTATAACTTATGTGTGTAGCTAATGTATATTCCTCTTTCTCTTGTAGGTTTCACACCAAATAGAAAATCATAATACCCTGGGGCTCACTCAGTGCTTTAGAAAACTAAATGAGAATGGGTTGAGCTAGTTTCCCTAGAAAAACTGTAAAGAAAAGCCTGCAGGCCTGTGTGTGTGTGTGTGCACGTGTGTGTGCGCGTGTGTGTGTGCGTGGGCATGTACCCATACGTGCCCCATCACTCCCCGTTATTCCTGAGCACTTCTGGGCACTCAGCCCATAACTATCATAACTGTATCTAGATTGATGACTGTAAGGGAAAAGATTTGAAGTAAACATTTCCCCACAGGCACTAAAAAAATGAGTGACACAGCTTTAAACACACACACATGTGATTGCTAATAAATACATTTTCCAGGGGCATAATGAATCTGATACAGTAGTTTGCAATCATCTTTAAAACAGTCATATTGGTTAATCTTACTAGGTAGACATGCAAAATAATACAAGCAAAGAGCAAAGCTGAGAAGTTATTTCCGCAAAGTGCTTGCTTGTACAATTCAAAATGAAATAACAAATGTTTTGGTATGATAGTCAGACATGGAAATGAATTATATAATTCCAATGAACAAAATTTCTGGCAGGTTTTGAATCAAATTCTATGTAGATTTAATTATTTTTTCATAGTTATTTCACAAATGTGAGCTTTATTTGCAGTATCCAATTATTATTAAAATTCCAAAGTGATGACACTATTATGGTCATGAGAGAGTTAATCGAATGCAGTAATATGATTACATATACGCTTTAGGTACATTGAGGCAGCCAGTAGACAAAATGTCACCAGGAGTGAATATCCTACATTCAAAATTATTAAGGTAAGAAAAGGAAATATATACAATTACATGCTTCTAATATAAATCTACACGGAGGCTCATCTCCCTAAATCTGTCCAAGACTGTGTCTCTTGTGTGGGGCTAAAACAAATCAGAACTCCCATGCTGTAAACCTATGCCGGTGATATGGAGCTCCCATGCATGTCATAACTTCCACTACTCAGGGAAGAACAGGAGCAACAGATTATCAGGAAAGCTGATGAAAGCAGACCTCTTATCCTTCACTTCTTTGTAAGTGTCTTCTTCTGTTCTATGGGATGCTTAATCCTCAAACCCTTTTATCCTTCAGTATCCTTCAGGATCTACACTTTCCCAGTCAGCACTTGAAGCTGAAATATACTTAGGTTTATATTTTACCCTAGAAATATACTTAGGTTTATATTTTACCCTAGAAAGTTATTTTACCCCTAGAAAAGTTTACTTTTAAAATGAGTATATTTGTTAAAAAAAAAATCCTATTTAAACTGATCTGTGTTTGAGTATGTTAGAAACTAGGATAGTTTAACACTGGAAAAATGACATTTAGTCAGGGTTACCATTAACTCTTACAAAGAAATGCAAAGAAAACATAAAATTATAAGTAATTAGTGAGACACCCTTTACTGATTTTAATGGCATTTTGACAGGGCAACAAAAAAAGTGAATTATCTGGTGCCCATATGAAAGACTGCTGAAATTAAGGGAAGTAGATTTAAATCACATTTATTCACTTAACTAGGAATATGATCTTGTGAAAGTTATAAATCTTTCTAGTGCTCATATTTAGGTTGAGGATAAGAGAAGTCAAGGTGAATAAAAGCATTCACACACTGTAAAGTGTTATGCAGATTTAATTTTTGGTACTAATTTAGAAACCATGTCCTAAAATATATCTTCTAACCCAACCAATTTTATCTAATTTCAATGGGCTGAACCAGGTCATGCTAGGCTTCTTCTACCTCTCAAAAATCTATGCTTCTATGCTGCTTGGTATTTCCCAGTGGTCATTAAATACCACAGAACTATAGTCGATGTAGGGTACACCTCAGCATAGGAGGGGTGATTAGGGACCATCTCCACAGGGTTGAAGCTCTGAGTGTGTGTGAGTTCTTCAAAGGAAGAGCACAAAGAAGGAAATAAAATAAAAACTTGGATTTGGACCTGAGGAAACAATAGCACAAAGTGGGTACAGAGGAAAGGGGAATCAAGACAATGCTGCAGCAGATGGAAAAATGGAGTGGGAAAGAAAGGTGAGCCAATGATAACAGAATGTGGAGAGGATTTAGCCAGGAGAAGACTGAATTCCAGGATGGTAAAAACATAGAAATCAGCTTGTGGTGGTGAACTGGGGAGCAGGAAATGAACAAAGTAGGACGTGACAATGTAGATAACAGAGGGGATTTGTAGCTACTTCTCTCATCCTTTCCTTTCCTTCCTTTTAAAAAAAAAATACATTTGATTTTTTAAATTAATTTTATTTTATTTGAGAGAGAGAAAGAGAGAGAGAGAGAGAGCGAGAGCGAGAGCATGCACAGGTGGGGGACAGGGAGAGAGAGAATCGTAAGCAGGTTCCACACTCAGCATGGAGCACAATGTGAAGCCTGATGAGAAGCCCGATGAGAAGCCCGATGGAGGGCTTGATTCTACAACCCTGGGATCATGGCCTGAGCTGAAATCAAGAGTCAGATGCTCAACCGACTGAGCCACCCAGGCACCCCACCTTTCCTTCTTTTTATGATCAAATTTCTAATGCATTTTTAGGTCAACGATGATGCCAGTAATGTTGGCTATAGCAGGTAACACTGAGCTCATGGCACGTGGAGGACACTATCACTAAGCCTTTCACATGCATTAATGCATTTAATTCTGACAATAATTCCACAAGTAGGTGTTTTAAAGATGAGGAAACCAAGAAACAGTGAGGTTACTTTCATAACATGAATAAGCTGCAGGGAGAACTTGAATGCTTAGACAGTCTTATTCTACCTTCAGAGCACAAGGTTTTAACCACTATTCTAGTAATGAGAACAAATTTCTCTACATCTGCAAATATAAGAACTGGAAATACAACTACTGAGCCATTGGGAGATAAAAATGTTACAGTAAGAGAACAAACTGAAGAAAATAATGTTTCAGAATCAGAAAAGAGTGCTACCATCAGACAAACATATTTTTCGTGTTTTCCTTAGCTAGGAAGAAAGACAGAGTGTTGAAAGGGAAGGTACTAAAGGGAAAATAATCGACTATCTCTAAATATAAACTGATGGAGAAAAAAAATTATAGTAACGTTTATAATTTTACAGACAAAATAATTTTCTGTCTTAATGTTCCTGTGATGAAACACTTATTGTGCACCAGTAAAAGGTAATATGATTGCATTTCATTAAGTTATACGTTAATTAAATAATTATTCTCAGTAACATCTAAAGAATATTTTCTTTATTCAATAATTAATACCATATAGCAACCAAAAAGAATCAATTAATTTCACAA
Organism: Panthera uncia; assembly: GCF_023721935.1. Taxonomy (NCBI): domain Eukaryota; kingdom Metazoa; phylum Chordata; class Mammalia; order Carnivora; family Felidae; genus Panthera; species Panthera uncia. Next base: position 33,695,281 of record NC_064810.1, read on the forward strand.
ATAAACTTCACATACATAATAGGAATCAATTAGATATTTTCCCACCATTCGGCCAACAAATACTATATTAATAGAATTAGAAATGGTTTTTACACATGGTTATAACTGAAGCCACTGTTTCCAAGAACACACTGTGTATAGCTCTACTTTTGCCACTCTTCTCTGGAGAAACAGAAACTCTTCTTTTGGTTGTGGCATCCATATATTTAATAAATATATTAATTGTAGTGAACTTGTAATTGTATCATGGTTTAATTTTAAGAACCTTCTGGAGTATTCAGGTAGCATTTTCACATATAAATGAAACACTGACTATTCAATTTGATCCTGTGAGATTCTCAGAACAGCTTAACAGAAAATGATGAAAATGAAAATACCTCACTTATATAAAATCTAAACAGCATTCTGGCATACAGGAGATATTTACTGAAACAAACAAACAAACAAAAACAAAAGCAAAAAAGCTAATTTCTACTGAGATCCAGAAGGAAAACGTAATTTAAAATTCAGTATTAGAAATTTATTTTAGACACAGGATGTTCTCTTAAAAAAAAAAAAAAACTGGCATCAGATATAAAGAAAGGTGATTAAAACAATTATACAACTTTTTTTTTTTTTTTTTTTTTTTGGTTTTTATTTTTTTTAAGTAGTAGAGAACCATCTGTTTTGGACTACTTAAATACAGGACTATTTTAAAAGAAAGGTCAGACATGGAATTTTTCAGGCCAATGTTTTCTTTTTAGATTTTCTCCTTCTATAGTTGCAATGCTGTTCCCTATGAAAGGAAAAGGTTTACTAAGTGAGATAATAAGTGTAAAGTATTTGCAAAGTGCACTGTACATAGGAAGTTTATAAGGGAGGGTAGATCTCATTATGAAAGTCTGTTCAGCAAATATTCTGACAATATACTCTAGTGTGTTAATTTTGAATATTACAAAATCATGATGTGTCTTCTTGACAATATTTGATCAAGTTTCCCTTTATACCATTTAATATCTACTTTAAGGGAAAAGCAATAAATTCTAGTTAACTTTTGTGTTTTAATTATTTAATTAAAGAACTCCAGGGGTTCTTTTGCTATTAGGTAGCTGTTATCTTCCATCCATCCATCTATCCATTCATCCATATGTCTGTCCATCCACCCAGCTATCCAACACCCATCCAGCCATCCACTTCTGTCTGCCCATCCTTCTACTCATCATTATCCATCCATCCAACAAAAATTTAGCTTTATGTGTACCCAATACATTTTCAAAAAAAACTTAAAACATTTCTTTAAGTTTATTTATTTTGAGAGACAGAGAGCACGAGCGGGATAGGAACAGAGAGAAAGGGGAGAGAGAGAATCTCAAGCAGGCTCTGTGCTGTCAGCACAGAGGCCAATGTGGGGCTCAACCCCACAAACTGTCAGATAATGACCTGAGCAGAAACCAAGAGTTGGGGGCTTAACCGTCTGAGTCACCCAGGCGCTCCGAGTACCTAATATGTTTTAGCTAAAGATATAATTGCTAATGTGCGGGTAAAACTCTTAGTCTTACATGTATCTTGGCATCAATTTCCACATACTAGTACCTTTTTTTACAGAATAGTAACAATAATCAACCTGGGCACACATGTTTTTCTGCCCATTAGCAATACAATTATTAGGTAAGTATGTATTGTTTTTAAAGGTTATAACAATGTTTCTGATTTCTTTCTCCCCCACAAATGGACAAGAAATAGAGGACAGAAATCTTGACTGAGCTATTGTTAGATGAATTTCTGGAACCAGAGGAGACCATTCCCGCACAACTGAACTATTAAACAAAAAATGCCAGAAATGCTGTTGAATATCTCAGAGCACCGAGTGAGATACTACATAGCACTCAGACATTTAAGAAAAAAAAAAAAAAAGAAAGAAAGAAAAGACAAAAAAACACACTTAAAACCATTTGTGTTTTAAGGGCCTGCTCATTATTCATTACTGTCTATAGTCTTATGAATATATATTAGGCCAATCTAAAATTGTTACAGCAGTGGCAATATTTTAATCATGCAAAATATTTTCTTACTCTGTGATTCATCTTAAATTCCTGGGTAGAAAAATGATGCTAAATCATAGGCTCTTTATTGCCAGTGGAGGTGGGGATATGCATCTGTCATTATCACTAAATCACAGGGACTGTTGGACAGTGTTTAACAATAAAAAATGATCAAAAGGACCTCTAGATAATGTTTAAATGTATTACTATCATCTTGAAACTAAAGAGGGCTAACCTGGCAATGAATGTACATTCACTTTGAAGCTATAAAAACAAAAGTAGGACCTATATTAAATATGAAATTGTTAGTAGGATTATCTCTGCTCACATAAAAAATAGCGTCATTAAATTGTAGTATAGAGTAAAAGCACACACACACACACACTGACACATACACACACACAGAAAAGAAACATGCTTACATCTGTTCAAAGTCATTGTTGTAGATCTTTTATGAGAAAACCTTGTATATTTTAACACGTTTTTCTTTTTTTTAACCAAAACATATATAACCTGGAAAACCAGGTTGAGATGCTCTTATTTTTTGGTCCAGAAATTAACCTTTATATATAAATTCTTGATGGAATGTGACATTTAGCTAATCCAAAATTAAGTCCTTTGTTTTTGTTTGTAGCATAAAGCATAGCTTCTATTAAGCACAGTGTTACATAACCATGCTTCAAAGTCTTCTGTAAACTAAGCAACGCACAGCAACCTCTCTGCCTTCAGCAATCACACTCCAGTGAATCATCCAAGTGACCTTATTTGCTCATTAGAAACTCTGTGTACAGGTTGCAAATGTCAGAGTCTGAATTTACATCTTAAAAAGTACATCTTGCGGCAGTTTAATGAAAATATTTCAAAGATCTCGGGTCAGCTTCAACTATTTACTCATCTGTTCCCTTCGCTTTAAATATTTTTGGCTGGGATTCACATATTTTTCACAAGCCATACTTCATGATCACTCCTCTTAACATTTCAGGATTGTAACAGTTTAAAGCACCATGTGGAAAGGAGGCCGCCCATACACTATTGTTTCCGCCCCCATCTCAGCATGGTGACAAATAATTTAAAAACATTTTATTTTAGTGTTGTTCATGCTCTCGGAACAGTGTGAATCTGCACATCCCAAGACATGCACATTACAAATAAGGTGTGGAGGCTTCAAGTTGACTCTGAATGTTATACAATAACGTTAAATTGATGTGACGCCTTGAAGGAGTTTGTTTGGCTTTGGACATGGAATGAGGACACATTCATATTCTACTTGAGAATACAGAAAAATTCCCTCGACTGGAGTATGTACATGTTACTCAGGGGTTGTGAGGAAGAATTTCTGGGAAAGAGCCTTTGGGGGTGATGGCGGGATGCTGAGGGAAGTTGGTTGAAGACAGAGAAGCTTGCCTATGCTGTGAATTTGTGTATAATTTTCTCATGCTACCTACTGTCCCATAGAACTATATGTAAATTATTTCAAGCATTCTAGAAATAAGTCATCATTGGCAAATACCACTATTGCTACCGCCCCTAACCACACGTAGGCACGCATGAACTGAAAGAGGCACCATGGCATAGTAGAAAGGACATGAGCTTGGCAGTCCACTGCTCAACCTTTATCAGCTGGGGGCTGGAGGGAAATTAGGCAGTTACTTAAGGGCCTGAGTTTACTGACCCGTCACACGAGGCTAACATAACCTACCTCATAGAGCTGCTGGGAATACGAAACTGGATACTTATTAAAAATGCCCAGGTAGGGCACCTGAGTGGCTCAGTCGTTACGCACCCCACTCTTGATTTTGGCTCAGGTCATGATCTCACAGTTCATGGGTTCAAGGCCTGCACTGGGCTTTGTGCTGAGAGCATGGAGCCTGTTTGGGATTCTCTCTCTGCCCCTCTCCTTCTTGTGTGCCCTCTCTCTCACTCTTTCTCTCTCTAATAAATAAATAAATAAACATTTAAAAAACATAAACAACTTTTTAAAAAATGGCCAGCAAACACAAGGTCCTCAAAAGAGGTCCCCTAGCATCCACTCCTTCGTATCACTCAAAATGTGGTATCATTAATTGTGTTATTCAAAATGGATTAGAAAGAACAGTTTGTCCTTGGGGGCTTAGCAGTTTTCCTTTTGATTCAATGCTGATTTGATGACATTCTAAGTGAAGAAATGTGATGAAAGACAATAATGATTCTGATATTAATGACATTATGTTTTTTTTTTCTTCTTTCTTTCTCTACAGCTAAACAATATTAAATCGCAGGCAAATATGACAGATTAAGTAAATGTTTTTTATCTTCCTAGGTATGAAATGTGTGACCTGCCTACTTGTCCGGTATATTTAGATCTGAGTTCTGCATCACCCACATTGCTATTTACTAATTAAAGAATGTTGGTGGTTAAAAGACCAATGTGAGACAGTGTGTAAGCAAAGGGTATTCACTGGTTTTTTGTTTTGTTTTGTTTTGTTTTTAATTTTCTGGAATACGGCTATAGATTCCTTTTGCAGAAACATTACTATGTCCCTTAGCAGTACCATTAAGACCACATTTCAAAATCTTAGTGATACACATCAGACTTCTCTTTTAGCTTTCCGAAATGTATCATCTTATTCTGAAGTGATAGTTAAGGGCATCCTTAAAGTGTTTCTTCTACTTTGCCTGGCATTGTCCCCAAAATAGTTCACCTTCAAACAGTTTCTTGGGAAGACAGTCACCACCTATTTCTACAGATTTGAGTGAAAGTTGATGTCTTGCTATTTGATAGACACACAGGATATACAGGTTCAAAAAATGGAACTTGCTCAAGAATTCAGACATGTTACCTATTCGTGGTTTATATTTCACAGTGACAGAAAAAGTTCAAATGATGTCTTTAGAAACTTTAAGTTTGTTCTGGCACCAAATCCTACTTTGCAGGGAATTAAAAATTTGATGAATTCCTTGACTTGATTAATATAGCCAATCTTGCCACTGTGGATTCTTCACAGTGAAAATCTGTATTCAATTCACTGGCTCAGGAGTTGGAAATACCGATGGCACAGGACAATTCGGCAAAGTCAGAAAACACAGCATAGAAATCCTAATTTTTTTTTTGTACTTTCCATATCTGAAATGATTCTAGAATGCTGAGCTACAATGTCTTTTAAAGGTATAGGACTAAAGTCAGAAAGATGAAAGACCGAAAAGAAATGAGACTTGTAAAATGCTAAGGATAATAAAGAGAACTCTTAAAGCTAAGCTTGAAACAATAAGAGCTGAAAGAAAGCATAGATGTATCTGCTGCTGATGGAAGATGGTATGATCGTAACATTAGTAACAGAGAACTGTTGTCTTCCCCATTAACAGGTTAGAGGCAAAAACCAAAACATATATTCCAGAATTCCAGAATTCTAAACATCATCATTGAAATTCTAAACATCATCATTGAAATTCTTCTAAACATCATCATTGAAATTCTATGTACCTCCATTTATTAAAATCCCAAATTAAAACTTATATTTTACATACACATATATATTTTTTTTAAGTAAGCTCTGTGCCCAATATGGGGTTTGAACTCCCAACACCTAGATCAAGAGTCACATGCTCTACTGACTGAGCCAGCCAGGTGCCCCTAAACTTATATTTTCTATTCCCCTAACTGGTTACTCCACCTTGCTTTGCTATCCTAAATAATTATACCACTACCATTCTTCCCCTTGTTCAAAATGAAACCTTATATTTTCTCTTCTACATCCCAAGTCCAAACAACTGCTGAGTTCTTTCACAAGAAAGCAGTTCTATCCTATTGTCATTCCTTCAGCTCATGCCCTAATTATCTTTTACATGTACTGTAATTTCTCATAATTAATATCTGTACTTCCAATCTGTTTCCTCAAGAAAGCTCTCTTACACACTGGGTACATGAGAACTTTTCCTAAAGCATACATTCTTATCAAGTAGTTCCCCAGCTCAAAAACCTTCAGTGACTCACTATGAAACTATGGAAAAAAGTCTAAACTAATTAATATGGCACTGAAATCTTCTATTAGGTGATCTCAATCTATCTTTTCGGCTTTATCTCTTAGTATTCCTTTTTAAGGTCATCATTCTCCAATTAATTCATTGTGCTATTCATTAAGCATGTTCTATGCTTTCCAACAGCTGAGATGGCCTCCCTTATTTTTTTTTTCTACTACAATTTTACCCTTTTCTCAATGTCCAGGCTTAACAGTCTTTTCCTTAAATGAGTCAATCAATCTATCAATTTCTCTCTCATACTCTTTATTTTTTCTTTTACTTATCTCCTGTTCTCCCATGGAACCTTCCCAGTCCCTTCTCATTTACTGCATTATGCCTTACAACCTAGTTTGTTTTCATACATCTCTTCTCCCCCACTGGCTTAGGGTCAAGGACAGTTGCTTAACAAAGGCTGCAGTAGATCCCAAGTGTACTGTAAATTGTAAATGTATTTTGGCTTGATTATAAAAAATTATATTTTGACTGTATTTTTATTATATCACATTTTCAGGTATAGAAAGATTTAGTGTAGGGCATTAGCAGTTTGGGGCTGAGAAGGGTCATGTTATGAGTTGCTATACATCTAGTATTTATTTGCATTTCTTTACAGAAATGGTGAGTACATTTGCTTCTTGGAGCAGTATAGCTATTCTTCAGTACAGGTAATCCCATCACATTGATGGGAGCATTTTATATGTTAACTGGGGCACATTGGGCTAGTAGTCACAGCCACAGCCATCTCTCCTATGCTCTGAAGTGATGTGGAACTGTGCTCTGCTGGGAAGGAAAAGGGCAGGGAACCATCGCTCACCATACTCAATGTCATGGAATAGCACAGGGTAGTGGTAACTGCTGTGGGCTACTTAACTAGATAGCACTGTCCTGTTCTTTACTGTTGGAGAAATGGTCTGTCTGGGTAACCACTTCACTTCCAGAATCCTACTTCCCGAGTCCACTTTCTACTTCCTGGAAACCCAAGGTAGTTCTCTCGATCAATAAGCCAGTTATGGTGATATAATTCTATCTCCTAGAAATGTCTTTGAGGATGTGAGAGTGAATTCTGGTCAACAGAAAATAAAAGAAAATTTCCTAAAGTGACTTCATTCTTAAAAAGAGGAAAAAAGAAATCCATTCGCCTTATGTTGTGCCTGAAGGTTACGTTTGGAACCATAGCTGTTGTCTTATAACTACAGCAGGTACCATCCTGTGGACACTGCTGGCACCTTGAGAGTTGAAAGCAAAAAGAAAGAATGAACCAGGGAACTTCATGATATTGTCACAGTGCAGGGGTCACACTACCTCAGGGCTTATTATGTGGCCAAATACATCTTCCTGACCGTTCGAGTCAACTGAAGAGGGAGTTTCTTATACTGTAGCTAGAGATACCCTGACACATCGGACTTCATGGTGGCACCAGGCACCTGCTCAGGTGGCGGATGGTGATCACTGGTAGGACTTCAGGGAAGAAGAACGCTATTTACACTGCCTGCTTCAAAATTTGTGTTGGGTTGTTGCGAGGTCCTGAATCTTTTTTTTTTTTTTTTTTTCATGGATCTGGTAAATCATAAGGTCCTTAAAATACACTGCACTTTCCCTTTTGCAACATTTACCACACTTAAAATTCCTAACATTTTTCTTCTTCACTAGTTTAAAAGCTCCATAAGGGCAGTGAGTGTATCTGCCAGGAGAATTCCTGTATTTACAGGACCTAGCAAAGCGCTGACACACCAGTGTTCAATAAGCAGACACTCAGCAAATATCTGGGAAATGAATACATGAATGACTAAATGAACATCAGAAACATTCTCTCTGTCATTTCCTCTGCTCACACTCCTATGCCCTGGTTCCTCACTGGTTCAGGCCTTCAAAAGTGAGCTATGTCCTGCATTGGAGGAGACAGGAAAGAGAAAAGGGAAGGAAGCCATCTTTACAGCTATGGTCTGCATCCTCAGTAGATAAGGGGAAAGGAGATGATTCTCAAAGGCAACTTACAAAATATTTTCCTAGAGAAAAACTACAGTCATCTCCTGACGTGCATATGGGATCAAAATATCATTAAAAAAAAAATGTTCAGAATCATACTTTTTAGAACCAGGATGAAGCTTAGGATTGAATCAGCATAATAGAGCTGAGCAAAGATTTACCAATCAACTATTTCAAGTTCCTCATTTTTCAAAAGAGGAACTGAGAGCTACTGTCACCAAGATCAGCATTAGTCTTTCTTAGTTTCTATGATGTAATAAATAATTGAAAGCAGACAGTAACATTCACTGGCAACAAAAAGGATATTTTCCTGGCAATGTTGTTCCAACTCGGTAATCAGTGTAGCTCTTGCTTGGATGAAAGTTGAAAATAAAAACAAGACCTGCTCTCTCAAAAGCGATGATCTTATTGCCTTCGTGCTTTTCACTCACATAGGCCTGCAAGAATTAACACATACATCACATCTAAATAATACCTAGATGCTGTTATAAGCAGATTATGTATTAAAAAGTGTTTTGGTCTTTATTGATAGCCCTGTTAGCTATTAAGTCAACAAGTGAAAATGCCAGTCCATTATGTTTTTTAACATGTTGCAATAGTGTCATATCAAACTGTAACAATAGTTTCAAAAATGGCTTAAAGTATAAAAATCTCACTAGCTATAAACAACTTCAAACAAAGCATAGATGATTAACATTGTGGCTCAGGTTTTAAGAACACAGTATGTATGCTACATGTAAAATGTGTGTGTGTGTGTGTGTGTGTGTGTGTGTGCGCGCGCGCGCTTGTACGCATGCTGGATCTGTTTACAAGTGAATTTTCTTTAAGACTTTTAGTCTCCAGACTAATGACTTAAGCTACATAAAATTACATTTTAAAATAAAATGTAACATTGTTATTGTACTGAGATTTCTGAAGTTGTAGTTATCTTAAAAACTTTACATTATTGCCCACCTTTATCAGATTCAATGGCAACATAATGTTCTTTACAATGTATCTCTTTTTTTTCTAATAAAAGAGAAGGTCTAAAAAGAAATTATATCTACAAGGTCTCCCATGTTATACATCATGTTTTCAGTAGGCAGTGAGAAGCCTTTGCTTTTTCAACACCACCCCCTTGCAGCTCCAGCTTTGAAAGGACTTATTTCCATGCATATCAGCAGAGCCACTCTTGGTAATTTAGCAATGTGAACTAAGACTCTAGAGTAAACAGCATGCCTTTTGGTATTCAACATTGTTCCTGTTGAAAAGGAGCATCATTTTGCTCTCTCTTTTTGGAAATTGCATTACTAATAAATGTGATTAGGGCATTCGTGTCATGTAGCCAATCTTAGTGAATATATAAGTACCTTTGTTCAACCATTAAAAAAAAAAAATCATAGACACCAAAGTAAAAACACATCAACAGTAATTTCAAACAGCACCAGTAAAAAGTAAATGGATTATAAGTAACACATACTATATGCTAATTTTTGCAAGGGAAAAAAGCCTGTATAAAATTTGCACCTGTTAATTACATTTTCTAAAACTTATTGAAAACGGGGACTTTAATTCCAGAGGAGAATCAAGCTCATGAAAAATACAAAACAGCATGCAGGTGTAATGGCATCTAGTGAGATGACAAGTTAGAGCAGTAAAGGAAGGAGGGGCGGGGGGAAGAATAAAGAAATCTACATGTTGTCCGAGTAGTCTCTTTATGACAGCAAAATTATATATATAAAGAAAAACAGTCAAAACAATTAAGATGTTTCTACAGTAATTTCCAAAATGGACTCCATGCCGAGCTTTTGTCATTTATTTTAACCAATTGAAATAAAAATTACTAAATTTAAACAGCAACAAACTAAACAGGAGAGTAAACAGGGCATTATGTTTAAGATTTTCATTATCTATCGGAGAGACTTCAATGACATGTTTTGACAACCCGAAGTATGTTACAGGGCACTACACACTGAATAATAAAGTGCTGTTTAAAAGATCTGCATATAGATTTAAATCGATTGCCATTCCAAGCATGTACAACATTGGTGACTAAAACATAACATTTAGAATAAAGAGCTTACCTGTGGAGCTGAAAGCCAACCACATCTTTCTTCCAATTTATTCATATCCCTGTCAAAGTTATTTAGGAACTTATAGCGAAGGAGGTCATCATCAGTTAAATGAAACTGCCTTCTGGCATAATGGTAGCTCTCATTATTTCCTTTTCTTGGGAAGTCTAACCATTCAGGATGGCCAAATTCATTACCTGTGTGGAAGAACACATATAAGCCTCACCCAGTAATATTAGCATTTCTTCCTAAGGTGACTAAATAATTATATCTGTTAAAGTCCTTAAAATCAGTGTAGGTTATAATTTACTATAGCTGCACCCTGTGAAGGATGTACAACCCTGCTTCAAAGACAGCACAGGGCAGCACAAAGGGTACCGACCGCATCTAGACCCAGAATTTCAGGGTCCGGTGTTAGTCCGGTCACATAGCCCTTGCAACCTTTGTAACATACCTTTTCCTCACGCAAAACTGAGACCAGTTATCTCTATCATACTTATTTCATCTCTGAAATAAACCCACTAGCTCTGAGTAATTTCAAAAATCTGTTTCCATAATTTCTGTAATCTGTACAATGCTTTACAATTTCCAAAGGCTTTGAAGGCACATATTTTGATCCTCAGTGGGAATCTTTGTTATATCCATCTCACAGATGAGAAATCCAGAGCGTTGGACAGTTAAGAGAATTGCCCAAGCTCTCACAGATAATAAGTACAAAAAACAACTATTACAAGTTAGTTCTTCTGATTAAAATCCAAAGGTTTTAATGAGGTGCTTTCTACCTCATCTCCACATTAGGCAAGTACGTTTTAAACTTCAGGTGCCGTAGAAACCCAAGTCTTCACTCGTTTATTCATTTTTCCTTATTTCTTTCTCAGATCCATGTATTACCATTAGATGTATACCTTTAATTTCAACTGCATGTGTGTGTGTGTGTGTGTGTGTGTGTGTGTGTGTGTGTGCATGTGCTTAGCTAGGACACTTGACTTAGAACTATTTAAATATTATTTCTCACTATAATGATGAGAACCAGAAAGTCAATACACTTGAAAAATGAAATATAATAGTAACACCCACATATTCTTCATTCTCAAAATTGAATTTAGATATTGGTTGTCTAATAGATTGGCCCTTATTGTTTTCCCCAAGGTGGATTTCTACTTTACAGTTTTTTTTCCCTTAAAAATTAAATACTACTTTCCAAAATTTACTTTCATTTGCCACTTTAACGCTGCAATTTTCTGAGTCACAAGTTTCTCCTTTGTGTTAGAAAGTATTATAGCCAATACGAGTGTCCTACTTTAATGAAACTAATACAATGATATTCCAATAAGTAAAAACTAGGAAACCAGGATGCAATTCAAAATGATTTACTGTAGACTTGCTTTAAAATGGTAACCTCTGTTAAGAAATGCTGCAATTTACATTTAACTGTTTGAGACCAAAGTCATTAAAATAAAAATAATATCCAAACAAATATATCTATAGCAGTTTCATAACAAAGTGTCTACAAACATTTTGCTGAATTCTAGCATTTCAGTCTAAATATTTCTTACTATTTTGCCTGCTATATGAAGAGGAGGGAACTGGATTTCTGATTCTATGGGTCTATATTTACTTTAGGATATCTTCAAGTGACATAAGGAATTTTCCTCTGCTGTGCTTAGGAGTCCTGCTTAGGTCTGGAGCCTGATTCACAGCAGACCATGGGGTACCTGCTTGATCATCCATTTAGTTTGCAAACTCATGCACCTTCAGAATTGTAGTAAAGCACATTCTTTACCGATAAGGAAGATACTGCCAGCCTGGGGGAAATTAGATGTCTAAGTACTTGTGAGATTTCAACTAGGGGAGAACTTTGGAAAGACTAGAAATGACAAGATGTAGCTAAAGTTTAGTAGCCTACATATTGGATCCAGCCTTTCTATAGGCACAATATTTTTACTTTGGTATGGCCGGGATCTCTGGGTTGACTACCATATTAATCAGCAATTCCTTTAGCCTTTTCTGGGGGAGACTTTTACATCATTGCCAACATGATTATCACACAGAGGCAGCAGCAAATGCTTAATGTCTCTTATTATCTGTCAGGCACATACATTGCACATGAATTAATTCATTCCATCTTCAACAACACTAAAGTAGGTAGTATTACTGTCCCAAGTTTATAAGTAAGGAAACTACAGCATAGAAAGTTATTAAGTAGAGGGACCTATGAACCCAGACAGTCTGGTGTCAGCACCCTGATTCTTAACTCCACCATATTGTCAGAAAGAAATACCAGGGAAATACAGTGCAAAGAATGACCAACCTCTCCTACATGGACAGATTCCAAGCTAATGGAATGCCATGCACAGATGCATTGGAGTGAGAAGGTGAGATGTAGTGAAGAGTTGGTCTAGCCATGAAACAAGGTTAGTGGCAGGGAGAAGTGGGACAGACAGGATTAGGTTAGATTAGGACAGGCCTCATAAAATTAGGACCTTACATTACAGGCAATAGGGAACTAAAGGCTATTTTCTAAGTTGGGGAATGAGGAGTCCAAATGCATTTATTATTAAAATACCTTGACAGTGTGAAAAAAGACTCTGCATATTGGGGATAGTTGAATAGTACAAAAACTAACATGGAATCCAAAATATAAGGTAAGAGGTGACAAGAGGCAACAGGAAGAAGGAAAAGAATGATTCAAATTCATTTCATGTGCACTGTTGATGGGACTGTAAATTGGTACAGGTACTGTAAAAAAACAGTATGGAAAAGTAGAAGTATACTATATGATCCCATAATTCCACTACTGGGTATTTATTCAGGGATCACAAAAACACTAATTCCAAAAGATATATGCATCCTATGTGTATTGCAGCATTATTTATAATACCCTAGAAAGGGAAGCAACCTAAGTGTCCACTGATATATGAATGGATAAGAAAGATGTGGTGTGTGTATGTATGTGTGTGTGTATAAAGTATAGGAATATTATGCAGCTATAAAAAGGAAGAGGTTGTGCTATTTGTAACAACATGGATAGACCTAGAGGGTGTTATGCTAAGTGAAACAAATCCAACTGCAGAAGGCAAATACCATATGGTTTCACTCATAAGTGGAATGTAAAAAACAAAACAAAATAAACAAAAAACCCTCAAATCAACAAAAAGCAGAATCAGCCTTGGAAATACAGTAAATTAAAGATTGCTGGGGCACAGTGGCCAAAATAGGTGGCTGGAATTGGAGATAAAGGCTTCCAGATGTGGAATGAAAAAAATCACAGGAATAAAAGGTACAGCATAAGAAACATAGTCAATGATACTCTAATAGTGTAGCATGGTAACAGATGATAGCTAAGCTTGTGGTGAGCAGAGCATAATGTATACATTTGTCAATCACTATAACACCTGAAGCTAATGTAACATTGTGTGTCAACTGTACCCAAACAAAACAAAAGGAAACAAACAAAAACACAAATGACATTTACGAGGTGGAAAATAACAGGATTTGATGACTGCCTGATCAATGCAGGTTGTAAAGAAAAGGGAATTCTAAGGGTAGTTTTAAAGTTCCAAGCTCGGTTGACTGAGTAGTGCCAGCATTAACCGCACTAGAGAAAAATGGTGACAAAGGAAGTGTGTGGGAAGGAGATAATGAGTTTTTTGGCATGCTAAATTTAAGAACTGAAGAATACACAGGCATCTGTGGATATATAATAACATTGATAAAAATAAGGTACTGAAATTCAGGAGAGAATTGGGGGTGAGGACCAAGAGTAATTTGTTAAGGCCTCACTAAGAGACAGTAGATATACACACAAAAGGAAAAAGGCCTGTGGACAGCATCCTAAGGAACTGCCAGCAGAAGATTAATTAGAAAAGACTGAGGAACAATGGTTACCAAAGTAAGAGGGACATCCAAAGAAATATATCAAAGGCTAAGAAGAGTTTCAAAAAGGATGGTCAGTGACAAATGCTATAAACTAAGAAACACTAAAAAAACAAAACAAACCACAAACCAAAACAAACCAAACAAAAAAACAAAACAAACAAACAAACCCCAAAACCAAAACCAAACCAAACCAAACAAACAAAAAAAACAAACCAACCCAGAATTTGCTATATTACCATCCACTTGGTATAGGAATAAAATAATGTAAGCCTGTGCTTTTCCATCTATAGTATGCTCCAGAGGAGGTTTATAGATTCCAAGGAAGCTTATTAAAAATGTCCATCCTCCAGATGAACATTCAGTACCTGATTCATTACCTGTGCCTTTAGGCACAGTCCCAGACAGGAATCTACATTTTCCTCAACCTCCCTGTACTGAAAGGAGGTGCGCTAAAGGCCACACCTGAAGGAGAACAGGGTAGAGATTTGATTCTTTACATGTCTAAGTAAAAGACAGTTATGCATTATGATGCCTATGGACACAGCAAGACTTGTGTTTTAATTCTAGTGAGCCGCTTGTACATGAATGTAGGCAATCTAATCTCTCCAGTGCTCAGTTTACTCGTTTGTAAAATAGGATAATATGTTTCATAAACACTCTTTTATGATTCAAACATGGTAAATGAGGTGCGGGGCACAGGGTCTGGCAGTTATCAGCTTCTAATGTACAGAAGCTTTCATGTTACACACGTCTGCGCATTACTGATGCTGCTCAGCAAAGAATTACATAAAGGGCAATACATGAGAGTTATAATAAAGCTAAAATCTAAGCGAGGGAACTGATTCACCCTACTCTACAGCATACATACAAGTAACCAGGATGAATTCAACAGGCAAGTAATTAGTTGACTCCTCTTATTTTTCATGGTACAAACTTATTCCTTTCTTTAAAGTACTGAAATTCTACACTGATGCATTTATTCATTTTTTTTTTAAGTAGGCTTTATGCCCAGCATGGAGCCCAGTGTGGGGTTTGAACTCAGGACTCTGAGATCAAGACCTGAGTTAAGATTAAGAGTTGGACGCTTAATTGACTGAGCCACACAGCTGCCCCCTTTATTCATATTTTTAATAATACAAACGAATTTCCCTAAGCCAAGTGTTAGTGACCTTTAAATTATCTACTATTTTAGACATTTAAAAAGCAGAATTTAGTGTGAAAAAATTTTGCTATAAGACACCCATACGGATGGGGTAAACCAGATGGCTATGTTAGGAATCCCCTCTCTACTTTCTTCCTTTGTTATTTCTACCTGTTCATTTTGTAAAACCTCTGAACATGTTCTCAAGGGTTATACATATATATATACGTACATATGTACATATGTATATATGTATATAGGGTTGTTATATAAAAAATATAATGGTATATATATTACACATATATATAGCATATATATTTATATACTATATTTATCATTTACTATATAAGTATATATAGTATACAGTTGGTTACATTCCACTTAAAATTAACATTTTAGGAACCGTCTAAAACTAGAGTTCTGCTTTAGCTGGAACACTATTGACACTTGAGGCTCTCGTATCTCCTAATTTCTCCCCAGCTTTCTAGAAAATGTGACCTCAGCTTATAGCCTCTGTTGCTTGTTATCTTTTCCAACTGCCTTAGGTAGACTAAGAAGGTGAAAGTATAAATTCTCCACTGTATGGTTTAGTTTCTCTCTTAGAATTCCTCCTTGGCAGCATAGTTTTCATCAGTATAGAATGGGATGGTGTTTGACCAAAACAACTGAGGATGGTATGAACCCATTTCATAATCTGATTAAAAGCTAAGTACCTGGTCCCCAGAAACACACACACACACACACACACACACACACACACACACACACACTGGATATAGCCTTAAGGGCTTATGAATTCCATTCAAAAACTGATACAATGTGAAATCATATTATCATTTATTTCTAACATTCTAGCATGAAAATCCACATCCTTATAATCTATAACATAAATAAGGATTTAAAAGTAGCACAATTACAATGAGGTAAGGTATACAGATTATTTAGAGGAATACAAGACACATAATATGTGACAATAAATATTACTTTCTTATAGTATTATACTTTCTTTTATTATGGAAGTAACACACTCATAGACACATTTTTTTTTAAAAAAAACAGAATTACACACACGCCCACACACATAATCTAAAATCTTATGAAATAACCACTTGCTATGGTCTGAATATTACTGTTTCCCCAAAATTTGTATGTTGCAATCCTAATCCTCAATGTAATAGTATTAGGTGGTAGGGCCTTTGGAAGATGTTTAGGTCATGAGGGTGAAGCCCTCCTGGATAGGATTAATCTTCTTATAAAGAAGACTCCACAGAGCTCCACTGCCCCTTCCACCAGGTAGGGATAAACTAGAAGTCTGAGAACGGGAAGAAGGCCTTCATTTGACCGTCCTGGGACTCTGATCTTGGACTTCCAAACTCCAGAAAGCATGAGAAATACATTTCTGTCGTTTACAAGCTACCGGCTCTGTGGCATTTTGTTATAGCAGGCCAAGTGCACTAAGATAACATTGTTTTCTTTCAGTAAATATTTTATTTATTTTCATTTATATCTATAACTGTATATCTGTATATCTAGATCCATAAACATAACCATCCTCTCATCTATCTTATCTCCCTATAACTTGTTTTGAAGAAACATAGACTTCTATGCTATTTTGAATTTTAATATAAGCATTCTCCATCTCAAGAAGTATTTATCTCCCCAGGATGGTACTTCCTTATGTGTATACAATCCAATTTTATTTAACCATTTTCCTCATGTTAGTCATTTTGGCTTTTTTTTTTTTTTTTTTTTTTTTTTTACTATTTTACTCTTATAAAATGTGAGCAATTTTATAAATACATCTCTGTACACTTGCCTGGTATTTCCCTCACAAAACTGAATATGTAGAATAGCTGTTGAGAAGGTAAAAAGCAGATATGATTCTAAGAGAAAACATTTCCCAGGTTTTGAACATGACTAATTATTTGAAGACATAGGCACAAATTAACAAGCTGTTACTGGAAATAATGTTCACCACACACCCACAATTATATTCTTCAGTGCATATGTTTAAAATTCTACTTTAAAAGTATTTTTAATCATTTGAATTTAAGATTTCACTTTATTGTGCTCTAAGACTTGTTAACTTTAAACATTCATCTTTTTAACAGCATATTAAAAATTATTAACAATTAATAAAAAGCAGGTTACATGAGGTCAAATTAAGTACTTGAAAAAATAAAAGACAACGATGAAAGCAAGACAAATGTTTGGTGTCATAATCCAATTTAGGATTTGTTTTATGTATTTTAACTTTCACCTCATTTATCCTTTATAAGTATAAAGTCACTACTTAAAAAAAAATTGCAATAGCATATTTATATATAATGGAAAATGAAATTGAATTTCTAAGTTAGAAAAAAGAGTCATTTAAAAAAATTCAAGATTTAATGAAGACCCTATTCTAGTAGAGAATTGTTTATTAATCTCTATTAGAGACTAATTTAAATTTTCTGAAAATCTTCTGGACAGGCTTCTTTTTAAACCAAAAGATAGAGAAAGTTGCATACAACAAAGAAATAGATAGAAAAATTATGTTAGTGATTGCAGACAAAACATTCTACAGGGTGGCTTTTGAATGTTATCTCTGTTGTAAATGAGCTGACAAGGGGCAAATTAAGTTTAATGTAGACAAACGCAACATTAAATTTCATATTTGGTCCAAAACTGTAAACACAAGCATAAAATAAATGGAAGCAAATCACAGAAAGACTTTCAAAGTGACCTTGGAATAATAGTGAACCATTCTCAGACTGAACAGAGAAAACTGGAAAATGCCTGTTAGTATCTTACACTAGCTCACAGCTCACAAACCTAATGAAGAAAAATACTACCATTAAAACAAGTTAAGAATGTTCTTCTCAGCTATGGTCTACAAATTACTTAGGAAATGTGGCAGCACTTGAGACAGTACAGTGAAATATGGCCACCCAAATAAGCTTATAACTAAGGGCTGCTGTATATAAAGATGGATAAGAAATCTAAATTTATTCAGGTGATGGCACAAAAGGTAATTGATTTGTTTTAGTACAGATAACTTGATGGAATAGTAGACACATAATATGAATAAGTATTTTAATTTAACAAAATAAAAATAATGTATGTATATATACTTCCAAATCATATACAAATGTTATGTATACATTCATATATAACATATGTATATATTCCTCCACGAATGCAACAAGTATTTGTAACTTGGAGTTCATGCATTGCTAGGGATTTCCTGATATTTCATGCAAAATGTTGTATGCATATTCCTCTGTGTGTGTTTCTGCGAAGAGAGCTGTTTCCTTCACAATCTCCGGGAGTCTGAGTCTTAAAAAAGGTAAGAACTACTCACTGTATTAGTAACTAGAAGAATGGGTCATAAGGTAAGAGTTTCTAAACTATATAAAAAAGAAAAGAAAATGTGGAAGCCTAAATTGAGGGAAGCATTTTTAAAACCTTGAGTTGGTTTATTCAATAGATAAGAAGCTTAGAAAAGTCTGACTCTAGCACACAGAGGCAATGACTATGACACTCAGGAACAATACTTCTAAGTCAAAAATATGCATTGCAAGTAACTTGGCATTAACCATCAAAGCATGATCTTTCTGCTTGTTAAATTATGACTATGATCACTAATGTAACACATAGAATGTTACTTATTTCCAAATGAAGGGAAGACAGTAATTTTTTGAGCTGTCACTTGGGCTATTTTGTCAGAGAATTCACAGTTCATGCCATGATTCACTGCACTCACTATAGTAACAGAACTGGGTGCTTCCAGAAAAACTGAAAGCTCTGGCTAATAAATAAGTTTAAAACAAAAACAGTGAAGCAAGTGACTAACATTGCTATAGTTAATTAATGATTCTAGAAAATTCTACCAAGTTCCTTCTTTCCTTTCCATTTCCTCTGTAAACAGCACCATTCATGTCTGGTTAATTGTGAAAAACCTCTAGGCACAAAATTCCTATTGGGATTGCTTTTCCTGTAATTAATTTTTTGCTGTTTGATGTAAAGGTCCAAACTATAAATTGACAAGAAGCCAGCTGGTTCAGTGATGAAATTCGAGACAATACAACTAATGAAAAAAAGCCCCAGCTCTATTAGCTGAACATTTTGATTAGTAGGTTTGTATGTTTTGTTTCTCTAAACTGTAATGCATACTAATTTTACCTAGGAATTAATTAAAGTCTATCACAGCCTCCATACTGTGGATGTTATACTGAATGAACGTAGCTATGAGAATAAGGTATAGTGCTCCTAAAAATGTAAAAAAAAAAACTTTAGTTCCTACTCCTTTTAACTGTACTGAAGACTACCTCTTAGAAGGAAGTATCTACTTTCAAATCAAACACTTTGGTCTTCCTCTAGTCTGTTAGTGATTACTCAACTCACCAAAGGATGGGGCACAACATAAAATATTTTTCCAAATAGAAAAATAAACTTTCTATTCATTCCTCTGTCCCACCTTTGGTACTGATCAATGTGGTTCTGATGGTTCTGATCTCTGGGTTCTGTGGCAGGTGCCACACCCCCTTTTTTTTTATCCCCCTCCATAGCATGCTCCACTGTACTATACCTACAACAGAGACTCCCTTAATATTTGTTAAAGTTGGATTTTTCCCTCTACAATTGTTAAAGATCTAACATCATCTCTTTTGAGGCACAGAAATGAACTATAAAAATCAGACCGAGAAGAGGGTATGTCAACAGAGGCAAGCAGAATAAAACTCAGCAGTGGTGCTGGGGATTTACCATTACAGTCCACCCCAGCCTCTGTGCTGTGGATTTTAGGTAACTCATGGTTGATGCCAAGTGTATTTATACATACACTTTAAATAAATATAATATGTGTATAAATACATACGAGAGTGCATGTAAATATGTATATATGGTACAGTCCTAATGAAAATAGTAAAAACAGAGTTCAATGTCCTGAAGACTGTTTTGAAGTCAAACGCTCAACCTAGTTTGGTCTCTAGGTCTCAGGGATCCCCCCGTGGAACCTCTCTCATGAACACTCCTCCTTTAAAAGGTACAAATCAATGATTATATTCTGAGCTCCAGGACTCGTTGTATTGGTCATATGCTCACCTACAACACAAGATTATATTTTTTAAAAATAATTTTTATAATGTGTACTTATTTAGAGAGTGAGCAAGCAGGGGAGAGGCAGAGACAGGGAGAGAGAGGATCCCAAGCAGGCTCTGTGCTGTCAGTGCAGAGCTCAACACGGGGCTCAATCCCACCAACCATGAGATCAAGACCTAAGCTGAAATCAAGAGTCATAGATGCATAACCAACTGAGCCACCCAGGTACCCAGATTGATTATAATTTTAAGAGCATTAAAGTGTATCCTGTGCATCAGATAACATGCTCACTGCATATCAGCATGATCCCTGTCCTCATAGAGCTCACAACCTAACAGGGAAGAAAGACAAAATTAAACAAGTATAAATATATATATTTCCTTTTGAGAGGGTATGGAGGACAGGGCTCAAAAAAGTGAAAGGATAAGAGTAAAAAACAACAGAGTAGTAGGAAAGGAAAGGAGAGAATGCCAACAAATTCCACCAAGTCCTCCACCTCCCCTTGCAAAAAGGAAACCATGGAGGCACTGAGATGGAGGCAGAGCAAGGTAGAGGACAGGCCCGAAACTATGCCAATGGACAGGCAAAGTGGGGAGTGGCCGTCTTAGAAACCTAATCTGTGAATTCTAGAAAATACCTGTGGTGTTCAGAAATAAAAACTGTCTTTGCATACTAGGCATGTATATGGCTTTCAGAAACATACAGGGTAACTGATGTCATGGGAATGGATGAAATTGCCCGGGAAGAACATGCAGGAAAAAGAGCATAAAGGGACAAAGCCCGAGGAACACTCACATGGCACCATGGGGCAAAGGAAGAGGGGTCTGGAAAGAAACCTGAGGGGGAAGGGCCAGAGAGAGAAGAGGAAAGTCATGGCTAGGGGTAGTGGGGGAGACTGGAGACTGGCCCCAGGGAAGGAGGGTTTTGTTGAGGAAATAGTGGTCAACAGCAACAGGAGTCATGGTTGAACTAAAATCTCAAGTCCTATAGCAAACAGACTGAGTAACAAGACAGAATATTTGTGAATAGAAAGGGAGCAATAGTGTGACGTATGCAGTAAAACCAAAGAATTGAAAACTGTATGTTGAGTATTAGATGCTTTATTTTTCCTCTTTGTTTATTCTAGGATATTCTGACAGGGAGTATCTAACTAAATACCTAGGAGTGAATGGTCTGCCTTAACTATACGTAAGCTTTGGACTCATAAATTTTAAATTCTGAGGTGTTTTATAGTATATAAAATGCACCATATCTTAAGACATTAAAAAAAAAAAAGACTAGTATACTATTAGATCTTCTTAGAATTCCTACAACAAATTTACCAACTAATATTTTGAATAAAATACATGAGAAATTCTAGTCGTTAGTGTCCTAGGTAAAGGGGACGGTGACCTGAGTCAAACACCATACGTGCTCTCCCTTTCCATCTAGTATTACCACCCACACCCCTGAAAGAGGCCAGGAATGGTGCTTAAAGTTAGAACCATTGTAGCAATGCTGGTGGATACCCTTTTTCTGTTCTGCTCTCCCCAATCTTCTCCTTGATAAATTATGCATAAAAAGTCTTGAAGAAAGGGCCAAATGAGCTCTGGGCACTTCAAAAAAAAAAAAAAATTCCAACTTAAACTATGGGTGGACAATAGCCAAACCCATCAATCCCTCTACTTATCTACATGATTACAATTGCTATAAAGAGTAAATTCCTATCAGCAAGGCATGGGATAGTGGATGAAGTAAATGGTTAGGTTAAGCATTTTGATAAGAAAGTTGTCAAAATAAAACAAACATAAAACACTCTTAACTATCAATGTTCATATGTACAATATAAGGATAACTTTATATTGCATATACATGTAGTAGAATAAATGAAGACACACTTATAATCCAGTCTTACTAGTTATGCTAAAGAATTAGCATTCTTATATTGAAGGGTAAGGACTTATCTCATCATGCTTTTATTTAAATCAAGAATATGGAAGAACATTTTAAATAAATGAAACATAATCATAAAACTGTATTAAGATAATAAAAGCAACAGTAATTCCTTGAGAACCCTCTGTATACACAGACTCTATGCTAGAATTTTAGAAGTTATTTCAAATAATAGTCACAAAAACCTTCAATATGGGAGGGGACTTTATTCCCATTTTCAGACAATAGTTCAGGAATATAATGTGACTTTCTAAGATTATGCATGTATTAGGTGTCAAGGTTGGTATTCAAAGTTAGATTTGTCTGTATTCTTTCTAGGGTATCTGGCTCTAGGTACTTGATTTGAGCAACATTAGCTGGAAATCTGTTATGAATGTACAGACATTAGGGAAGATAATAAAAAAGTATAAAAAGATGTGTAAGAATGCATTTCCAATTTCACTATCAAGTTTACAAAGAAAGTAAATTTATTACTGACTTGTGCCTTGCATGTTCTGCTATCTGGATGTTACTTCATGTTATAGTTATTTGGTCTCCATGAGGCCTTTAATATCCTGCAGGAAAGCTTTGGTGCTTGAGTTTCCACTTACACTTAGATATATATTTTTCCTTATTGAAGCAATTATTGAATACTATGATTTTTTTGGTGTTGTATCCGCTGTTTTGTTTTTGCCTGTCTCCTTAATAGACGAAGGATAGATACACCATAATTTCACCTCTTATCGTTACTGCCTAATTTAAGTAATAGCAGGCATATATAATACACATTCAAGGATTTATTAAATGTGTTGAAAGAAGAAAATGAAGGAAATCATGTCTGCTTCCTATAGTAGGCTATATATTACTTAGAGTAAGTTTTAGCTTACTTTTGAATACCCAGTTCAAAGCTGAAGGACTCAAATAAAGAAAGTGGGTAACAGATGATTCCTTACTGATTGCAAAATTGGTCTTTAGGAGGGTCATAAGAAAACCCGAGGAAGCTAATAACGATGAGAGAGCTTAGGGCAAGCTGAGAGCAAAATACAGGCTGCTCCCCACCCCCACCAAGGTGGAATATGTGTGATATTCCTCAGACACTTCTGGCTACACAAGAACAAAGGAAAGGGGTTTAAGTGCTTGCCATGTGGAAAACTAAGGCAAATGAAAAATTAAAATTCCTTACTGCCTGCAGTCCATTGACAAGTCCTTGAAACCTGCAGAGTGACCTCCCTCTAGGAGCTCAGCTGCCTGGATGAAGACATTTTGCTGGGGGCAAAAGAGAACCTTGGCTTAACATTGTCCCAATCTCAAGGATCTTGTAAATGTACTTCCTTTATCCCAACTGCCCTGGGATATATGCTGGCAATCATGCTCCAAGCTTATGGACCCCCATATGCATCTGAGGGGTCTCATGACTGAGGTTTTATTAAACTATGATAAATGGTGTTTCCCTAGCAACAGTTAGCCCCTCAAGTCCTGGAAACCTCACTTCCAAAATTCCTTAGAGACTTACCCTAACCTTGACCCCCTCCCAACCTGAGGGTATATATTGAGTTAAGTATCAGCACCCCAGTGCAGCTCTTCCTGCCCAAGGGTCCTGTCCCCATGCTTTAATAAAATCACCTTTTTGCACCAAAGATGTCTCCAAGAATTCTTTCTTGGCCGTCTGCTCTGGACCACCCCACAAGCCCCCCACCACCCCGAAACTTCATCCCTAAGGGGTGGGGAGGGGTAGATAAAGCAGAGCCTATCCACACCATGGGGGGAGGGGGAAGAGTGGATGTAAATCAGGAGAGAAAAGATAAACCATGTTTTTATAGCCCTTTTATTATCTTACCTAATTGTACATTGGCTACTCTGAAAGCCAAGTCAATAAGAATTTCAAATGGTTTCTGTTGCTATGTATACTTTGACCTACATGCAATTTTTGTGGCACAGTTTTGATTTAAAATAAATAATAAAGGTGTAATCAAACCAAGAATAAAACAATGAACAAAACAAATAAGACTAAATAGAGAATAACTGTCACTTTTAGGCAAAAATACAAAAATATTTAAAAAACTAGACATTATTTTCTTAAGAAAATTCATAGCAGCAGGTAGTGGGCTTTGACATTCATTCTGAAACCATTTTGAAGCTGCAGGAAGCAGAGGACCCAACATTTTCTGTAAGGGGGGAGAAGCAGGGGAATAAACCACACTAAGAAAGAGATGGGAAGAGTTTGAGTAATGCAATCTTAGCTGAATTCAGACTTTTTGCAAGCAAATTACAAATGCCTTAGAAAATGGTTTGTTAATGGATAGGATTGTAAACAGTGTTAACGGTTTGCATGTGAATAGGGTACCAGCTGAAAGACTCCACACCTTTTTAGGTGGTAGAAAACAAGTCAAGAAAACAGGAATGTGAAAAATAATATATTGGCTGATTACAAAATTGATTATACACATGCGATTTTGTGGCTATTCTAACTTTAGGTGTAGACTCAAAAGTTTAGTAATGGAGTCAAATTGTGCTATTTTCCCCTACAATTTGCCTATAATTGGGATATGCTACCACTGAGTCAGAGTTGGTGCCTTTTGCAAACATCCATAGTAATAGAGATGAACAGATTTCCCGAATGAATTACCGAGAGCTAAGTAGAGACATTTCAAGGCGAAGCATATAACCACAGGAAATGAGACTGGAAAGAAACCGCTCACTGAAATCCTCATGTATGGCACAAGTGACGTAAATTTAATTCAATCCTGGTCTCATTCCAGGCTAGATGAGCACAAGAACCTCAGGCTCTTTCAAGGCACAGTCTGCTGAAGCTTTCCAAGGTTTCAGTCTCCCCTCCCCACAGCCTTTTTTCTGCAGCCGGCAACTCCAACCCCCTAATAGAGACACTTAACTACCTGCTTAACTTAATCAAAGGACCAGTATCAGTTTGCCTTTGGAAGATGCTTCCCTTGCTCCAAGTTCCTGCCAACAGCCAGTTAGCCTTCTCTGCTTCCCTGCTGTCAGCTCTTGCTTCCTCTCAGGCCACTGGTGCCAAAAAAAATGAGAAAAAAGTTCCAGAGCAGCATGATGGCTTGCGGGGAAACACTGTGAACTTCCTCCCCCAGTAAGAAGAAAAGTTCTCAGTCTTTGCACTGACTGGCTTCAGGTGTCTCTGTCTCTCTCTCTTTCTTTGCTCTGGGTAACACTGGTTTTGAATCAAAAAATATATATATATAATAATGACAAGGTTGTGAATCAGTCTATCAACTGTCTTGAAGGAAATTAAAAGAGAGGGTTCAAAATTACATAAGTCATTTTAATGTCTTAAAAGTAATATTTAAATTATCATACACAAATGTCCCAGAGAGGATTGATACAATGTACCCACCACCTCCATCACTCTCCACATAAACCATAACATTTTCCATTGGTCTGAATCGTTCTCTGCATTTCCATACAAGTTAAAATTCTAAATGAGGGAAACAATTTGGTAAAGAACATAGAAATGAAGCAATACCCATTAGTAATTTAATTAATTTTGTGTTTAACTTTTGTCATACCCAACAATTTCATGAAACTATTCCATTTAGAAATGCTCATCACTATTATTTGTCCCTGGATGAGTAAAGTTTCTGTGCTCTCCTTTGACTTTTATGTCCCAATATTACAGATACTGCTTCAAACAGATGACACATGGTAATATGATCATGGCCAATGTTTCCTGTCTGTACATCTTCTTTCCGGTTAGTCCTTGACTTGTAATGCTTGTTTTTGCCTCCAGAAATCCTGTCTATTCTTCAACAACCAGCTTAAGTATCATCTCCCGTGTCAGAAATGTATGTCTCCTTCAGTCAGAGAAACATTTTTTTCTTGTTTTCTTTCTTTTTGTTTTTTTTTTTTTTTTTTAGCTAGATAAACTGCTTTAAAGAAAAGACACATTTTGTAAGTTCCATTTATGGCTCTGTGTCTAAATTTTGTCCAATAATATACAAGTGAAAGGAACAGCTTTGAATCCAAATGACAGCCCTGCCTTAGTTTAAAGCTAGGTTCTCTTTTCTGCTTATTATGGATCTTTGATAAGAAATACAATTGCTGAGAAGTCTGTTTTGCTTGCTGTTTGCTATGAGCATTGTGAGACCTTTCCTGATTGTAACCCGCTGTAGAATGGGCTGTAAAACTTCCTAAATGTAGTCTGATATGTAATGGAATGAGTGATTGTATACAAACTAACCGGCATTTCTCGCTTCTGTAAACCTGCCTGCTTAGCACATTCCTCACCTACCCCCTTCCCCCTTTCTTCCTCCCGCCACAAGTAAAAAACCTCCCAAACCTCCCCTGTGCTATTTGTCTCTGTCTATAAAAACGCTATACCAACCCTATTCGTGGCCTCTTGTGTCACCGGCGACGAGTGCGCAGAGGACCAGGTTCGAACCTGCAATAAACGACCCTTGCCGCTTGGCTTTGACTTACGACTCTGGTGGTCTTTTGTGGGAGGTTTTGGAACTTCAGGCATTACACAAGCAGAACTGTTATGAGAAGATTGTTTGAAAAGAGCTAATTCAAATGGGAGATACTCACTTTTTGTTCCTCTTCCTTCTTCCTTGTGTGGGAAGTGTGTTTGGTACTCTGACTGGACTATATAGGAAGGGCAGCATTTCAGTTTTGTGCCTTTCATTCTATACAGTGAAATGTTTCTACATATAGATATACAGTTAAGTGAATTTAACGTAATTGTACCAAAAGGCCAAAGGGTGTGACAGATACCTAAGTAAACTTCCATTTGTCAGGTTAGAAAGTATTTGTATAGTGCAGAGGGAAACAATATAAAGTATGCTATTTGCAAAGAACATATTAAAGTCAATCTGAAATAAACATAGTGTATTAAATTTTAAATAACATAAAGAA
This sequence comes from Panthera uncia, assembly GCF_023721935.1. Lineage (NCBI taxonomy): Eukaryota > Metazoa > Chordata > Mammalia > Carnivora > Felidae > Panthera > Panthera uncia. The sequence continues at coordinate 33,722,229 of NC_064810.1, forward strand.
AACTATTCAGAAATAATGCTATAGTTTGCCTAAAGGGTAAAGAAATATCCAAGAGACTCTAATTATACTAAAAACAAGATTAAAATAAGCAACCAAAATTATGGCATAATAGTTATCTGGGTCCTTCACAAACTGTCAAAGTTTTTCCAAACTTCTTGAAGTTTTACAAAGAATCATTAAATGTGTCAGGTATTTGGGGGGAAAAAAGAAACTTTTAACATTCCAAGTGACAGATGTCAAGACTCATGAATATTTAAATATTCATAAGTTATCAGACATTCTAAACAACTGTCTAGGAATATGTACATATTTGCTTTAATATTATTCCTGGGATCCGTTAAAAAAAAAAAAACCTTATAGGAATAGTGGAGCACAGAATGAAACATGCGAAGAAAGTAAACTCTACTGACTTACAAAACTACATATTCTATTGCTCATTTTTATGCTTTCAAATAATTTTCTGAGTATAAATTATGCCATCCAATAAATAAAGAAATTATCTTTAGAAAATAGGCAAAATTGTGTCATGCAGCAGGGGAAGCATGGGATATAGATATAAAAGACACAAATTTTCGGACTCTGTTTTCCACCTATGATATATAACTTCAAGCATATGACTTTTCCTTACTTGCAACATAGTTAGAACTTGGATTCATCAGGGGTGCCTGGTGGCTCAATTGGTTAAGTGTCTGACTTTGGCTCAGGTCATGATCTCACGATTCATGGGTTTGAGCCCAGCTTGGGCTCTGTGCTGTAAGTGTGGAGCCTGCTTGGGATTGTCTCTCTCTCTCTCTCTCTCTCTCTCTCTCTCTCTCAAATAAATACACTTAAAGAAAAATAATAACTTGGATTTATCAAATACTTATTACATGTGTGACATCACTGAAAACTCTTATCATCATTAAATATTTTAATTGTTACAAGGGCCCAGTAAAATAGGTATCATTACTGTAATCTTTATTTTTGAGATGATAATGACGAGGCACAGAAAGATTAAGTAATGGGCAAAGGTGACACCGATAGGAAGTAAAGCAGCCAGAATTAAAATTTAGGCAGTGTCTCCAAACATAACTCTTAACCATTATGTTATACTGGCTCAAAATCAACATTATAAAAAGGATACTGACTCTGCAGTTTTCACTAAGTGAAATCATGCATGTGAAAATAAGTTAAAACTTTAAAAGTCTAAATAAATGCCACACACATAGAAAATGATGTGGGAGTGCATATGGGAAAAAGGACACGAATAAAAAGGATGCTGTGACTTGGCCACTGGCTGAATGTTAAGAACAAGCAAAAGGAAGGAACAACTAAAATGGATCTTACAGTTTAACCACCTGCTACTGGAAAGAGATGATAATACTAATAGTAATAACAATTCTAAAAAGGCATCAAAATTTGTTCGGGGAGGATTTCAGTTTTGGGTCCAGTGACTTTGAGGAGTTGCAAGACACCACATAGAGATCTCAGGCAGGTAGCTTCAAAATTTGTTTGTAGCTTACAACAAAAGGTTGAATTTTGAGTTGCTGGTTTCAGGATTATCTACATTAAAAAGATGTCCAAAGTCTCAAAGTAGATGAGCTTTCTGAGAAATAAAGACTAGGGAAGACATAAAAGAGGCCCAGGACAACAACTGGGCAAACATGAACATTGTAGGGAGAAACAAGACGAAAAGGAGCCTGTGGAAGAGACAGAGGAGGCACCACTGGTCGAACACAGAAGGCAGGGAAGATAAAACACAAGGAAAGCCAACAGAATCAGGTGAAAAAAAGTTCAGGGAGTGGGTGCAGAAATCTGCAAGCCAATGATGTCTTTGGAAACCAGAGTTTCCCCATTGTATAGAGGGTGGCAAGACACCTGAGTGTGAAATATGAGAAAGCAGGGTTAGCACACATAACTACATCACGAAGTGTCGCAAAGTAGTAGAGGGAAAACAGATATTAGCTTCAAAGGTTAGTAACCTATTCCTCAATTTGTAAAACGTGCATTTATACATTTATATATTTATTTATTATTTATTATTTATTTATTTATTTATTTATTTATTTATTTATTTATTTTTTGGAGAGAAACAGAGTGCCCGTGGCGGGTAGGGGCAGAGAGAGAGATGGGGACACAGAATCCGCGGGCTCTGGGCTCTGAGCTGCCAGCACAGAGCTTGACACCGAGCTTGAATCCACGAACTGTGAGATCATGACCTGAGCTGAAGTTGTACACTTAACTGAGCCACCCAGGCACCCTGTAAAACGTGCATTCTAAAGCAGTGTTTAAATTTGTTCTGATATTGTCTCAGATTCATTTCTTATTTTATTATAACTATCAAAACAGTTTTAAAAAGTGTGTATCAAAATCATGGTGAAAAGGACTACTCCAGTCCAATGCTTACTATGGATATTGCATGTTTCCAGGCACTGCAAATGGAAACATTTTATTTAAGAACAATTCAAAAACAAAAACAACTTGGGTGTCACTAATGTGTATCATCAATTTCCAGAGGAAATGCTGCTTGGTATGAAATATCTTGTGCTAAGGGTCAGAAAAGAGCAAATATACTGATAATTATTTTTAAAATGCAAAAAGAATTTTTTTCTACCAGTAAGTCATAATAATTATATTTGCCTTTTACAATTAATCTTTCCAATATAAAACAAGGTATCACTAGGAAAATACTCCTGACTCATAAGAAAACAAGTATTCTGTGTACCCAAGTTTACATTAATAGAAAATATTGGGAAACAAGACTGTTTATACAAATGGATTTCAATGTTAAATGCTAATGTGTATAATGATTATAGTATTTTCTTCTCTAAGAAACTAATTTTCACAATATGCTTATAATAATATAGAGATATTAGAACTGTTTCTAATTTAAACATGTGACCTACAGTCAACTGATTAAATATGAATGGATATCCTTGCTTTTACTAAAAAAATGATGGGTGTCTACAGGAAGGAAAATTAGAATTTAAAAATTGTCTCTCTTTATCTTAAGCTGTCTTGGCCTTTGATGTTATATTTGCTCAGGCAACTCTTGCCCTCGTTTAGTCAGGGGCAGCATATACTGGCTGGGGAAAGAGAAAAAAAGCAAAGAATAAAAGAATTAAGTTGGAAGTAAGCTGGCAGCAACTGAAGAATTCCTCCCCCACCCCTCACTTTCAAAAACATTTAAAACTTAAACCTGTTCATTTTTAGTTACTTGAGAAATATTTTCCAAGGGAATAAGAACTCATCAATACCTGTTGGGAAAAATAAGAAGCCAAAGTCTTCGTTTTATTTTACACGATAGAACATTGAGTCACACGGGAATGGCTGAACTGGGACTCAAGTCTTACCTGTCTATCCTACATGTAGAATGTACACATCAAACCAGAAAACTGAAATGATTATCTTGGAGACAGTTTTAAGAAACAGAACCCAGTAGACAATACTTGAGTAGGAGGCCCCAGGGGTGACAATGAATAATACAGTATTTAGTGTTTTTCAACCTTTTTGTCATTATTGCCCCCCACTCCACACTCACTCTGGAGCCTTTTCAGACATTTTTTTTTTTTCTAATTGCTTCCACCTCACAAAATTTAAATACTACAGATCTACCGTGTATGTGTTTATATGCTGCGATGCTCTGGAGGGCAAAAAAAACTATCGTAATATCTAAGATTATTATTAATTATATTTTGCCCTCCTCTAAAATCAATTTTTACTCCCTTCAGGATGATATCACTCCTACTGAAAATGAGTGAAAAACGCATGTGTATGAAACCAGGCAGCTAGACATGTTGCTGGAAATGGGTATACATGGTTTCTATGTATAAAAGGTGCACATTGTCTGTGTAAGGTAGTCAAGGAATTGTTTAATTATATATCTTCCAAGAACATATAAAAAGATCCTACCTTGCCATGTGATTGCCACCCCCTGGAATTTAGTTCCATCAAGCTCTCTTCAGGAGCTGTCCCAAAGATCTGGTTCCAACAATATTGAGATCAACTAGCAAATATCATAGTAGTAGCTTTCTAACTTTGTAACCAAAAGAACATGTTCGACTATTTTTATTTATTCTGCTGACATTTATTTGGCCTCATTTGTAGGAGAACCCACATACAGAAAGAATAAGTCTCCAAATTAAAAGACACACACACAGAGATTACTATTAGTTCATAGAGCTTTCAGAAGACTCTTGCTTTAATAAATAAAATGTCTTTCAACAAGCCAATAAGTGGATTTTTTAAAATGTACCAGGGTTATAAATTTTTATATGTTCAACATGTGATAATTAAGTTCTCATGCCATACTACTATTTTAAGGCTAAAGCTAGGGATAAAATAAGCTGATCCTCAAAACAGTATTTTTAAGTGCACAACATTTTTACATTATAATAAAGCAGAAGGAAAGTTAAGAAAATACAAGATGTGGAGTGACTTTTTAACCACATACCTTAATTAACTTTTTTTTTATTAAACCATAGATAATTTATTGGAATGATAATCCACGATATCTGGATGTTTTCTTTGTGGAAAGGTGCTATTAAGGCTGACTAGTGTGGTGGGAAGGCAAGACCACAAAAATAACTCAGTGTGACAAGCACATATTAAATTTATTTACCCACATTATCAGTTTGTTACTAAATATAACATGAAACTTTAACTCATGACCCATACATAATGAAGCATGACATCTATATGATTAAAGGATCGAAAAGGTATGGATTATCTAGATTTTGAAACTTTTATTTTTCTCATCTCATCTCCCCATCACAAAATGGTCATCTCAGCAAATGTCAAAATGAGACCTTTCCATGAGAGTAGTTTTGGGTGTGTTGGTGAAGATCAAATACCTATCATCTTATGTTATTGAAAGTAATTCATAAGAGCCCATTTAGACCATGGTGTGCAAACAAAATTGCAAAGCTGTTTCTGGGTGATTTCTCCCAAGCTAAAATTCCTCTATAAAAATTGAATGTTGACTTATATTTTTAATAATAATAGTTTAAGATTTTTAGTTAAATGCCAATGGATTTCTTTAATGTGTTTTTAAAGGGAAGATAACTATTGCAGAAATTTCTACAATATAGTTATATAAAGTATAGTTATGCTTTAAAGTTACACTATTATTCTTTTTTCATTTGTAGTTTCTGCTTCTACAGGTACAACTTACTTACACAACTTTATTATATGAAAATGTTTCCATGAAAGATAAATCAGGTGATAATTCTTTACTATATCACAGCGCTCTTCAACAAAGCGTTTTCAATTACACCCCAAAGTATTCATTTTCTGAACTCTAAATTGAAGAAAAATTTTCCAAATGGTAGTTACAGTATAATGTGAGTTATACCTATACTACCACATATTTTTAAAACTACATAAATCAGACACCTGGAGCATTTTTGAGTTATGAAATAAAGTGCACAGGTTGATTCAAACTTGCTCACCCAAAGAAACACATCTCTTAAATGGTCCACATAGGACAAAAAACCCTAAGTGTTTGGTTACAGAGGATGCAGTGAAAATAACTTACCTAAGTAATATAATGTTATTTTTATTTAATATTACATAACTTAGAGAGAGTTGACCATTAAATATCTCTTTCATTTCAGTTAATAATCTGAATGATGCTAGTATCTGTGTGGCCCTGAAAAATGTCCACTTTATTTTCTTCATAATCTTCAGAAAAATATTACTCAAAAAATGAAGTAAATGATTTTGAGCCCATGCACAGGGGATACATCTAATTTACACAGTGATGTGAACAGTGTGGAAAGAATTTAGACCTACAATTTTAAACCAATTTTAAAGAATTCCGGTAGCAGAAAATCTCGCAGTGCTATATTTAGTTTGAGGTGACTGCCCCTCAAATCTATCTTTCACACTTTTAGTTGAGTAACATATCTAAACTGTGGATCTGACTCTGTCAATCTCCTATAAAACCCTTCACTAGCTCTCTAGGACTTGGCCTCCGCTTCCATCTACAGCCTTCTCTCTTACCACTCATGTTCTAAATTAATGGGTCCCTCATTCAGTTTCACCTTCTTAGCTTTGTGTAGGTACCACTCCAGTGAGGGATCAGGATAGAGAGGAAAGGGATACTTCCAACTCAACCCTTCTCACCACAGTGAGCCTCTCCTGACAGCCCAAACCCTTCCTTTCCTATCATTTCAGTGTTCTTCCAGAACTTGCTCTGTGCAGAATGTTCAGGTAACAGATGTCACCTAACACACTTATCTCCGTCTGCTTTGTCTGTAAGCAAAGGGGACTAACAAGTGATTTGTAAAATTGGCTCACAATTTGGAAATAGGTCACTTTCTCCCTTGATTTGTGTTATAGATCACCACACAACATGAAATTTGGTGTGCTGTTTTCCTCTTTGATTCATGTCCTTTGAATGAATGTCTCTGGTCAGAGATCTGCCAACACTACCACCCATCTCAGCATTCATTTCAGATAAAGTAATAATACTGGCTTGTATGGGGTAGTGTGTTTTAGAGGCGGACAGAGCTGGGTTCAAATTCTGACTCCTGTATTAAAGATTTAACCTTTCATTTTCCTCATGTGTGAAATGAAGGGAATCATTCCTACTTCTCAGGGTTGCAGGGCTGCAATTCAGACTTAAATGACATAAGTAAAACATTTAGCATACTGCCTTGCTCAGGGTAAATGTTCAAGATGTAGCTATTTTAAGAACAGTATGCTCAAAGACACTAATGTGACAATAACATGTCAAATGAAGACAAGTCACTCAAATAATCCGCATCCCGCAAACCCTCAAGGAAAATATATTCTCAAAGAGAAACCTATGTTTCTCTAGTGAAAAAAATAAAAAAGACTATGTTTTCCAAAGAACTTAGAAAATATAAATTACTATTCTTTACTATTAACGGAGATTATTGTATATGGTTCACCTTCCTGCTTTGTTTTGGGAGTAAGCTGGGGTAAGGTAAGACTCAGAAAATGATTTAAAGTTTTAGAGACAAAGGAATTTATCTTTTAAATTCTTGTCTCCTTTTGGCAAGTAGCTTAGGAGAAAGGGTGCCACAGCAGATTATTTGTGTTTAGAGCACTCACAACCACATAGCTCACCAGCTCTAGCAATGCAGAATCAATCACATTTTGCATCCTATGGTCATAAGGTATTTACAATCCGCTTGAATAGTACTGGAAGAATCAGCATTTACTCTTTGAGCTAAACAACAACAACAACAACAACAACAACAACAAAACTTTCTGATCAATTCTTTTTGGAAGGAAGATCTACAATTTCATAAAAACCTCTAGAAACCTATGGAAAATGCTAAGAGACTATGAGCCAAATAATAAAACTTACTATGTAATAAAACTGGAAAGGAGGGAATTAGTGAAGGTAGCAAATAATTCAAGAGCCTAACACCACAGAAGAACTATTTTGAAGCATGAAGAAAATACATACCATGGGATGGGGTGGGTTGAGTGGGATGCTATTCATTTACTGTCATCTCATTTGGGAAGATTCCATCAATAAGATGGGGTTATCACTTAAATAGATCTTTGGGTTGGATTGGGAGAAGGCTTAATTGAAGATATAAGACTAAATTAGAAATTCAGGGCTAGGTATAATGCCCATTATATATTAATTTATCTTTTCTCACATCTCCTAGGATAACATCCTATTCGTCCCTTCTTAGAAAGACAAGCAATGTGATAGAGGATCCTGGACCTAGCTGATTTTCTGAATTTAGGGGAAGCTCTGGCAAGACACTGAAGCTCATGAAGTGAGGTTTTGGAATTGTTCCAAAATGTTAGGTAATACAGTAATAAAGAAGGTTTGATACAATTTCTGTATTTATGAAAATTGTTAAAGTAGATAGTGCTGCAAACTCAACCATCTACAGCTCAACAATGGAGCTGGTGAGGTTTATATACTAGGGGTCTCCTTCTAATCCAGGGCTATGTAAATAGTGAGTCCATTCAGTGGTATGTATATGTTTATCCATGTGTGTTTACATATACATATGTGTATATATTCAGTGTGTGTGTGTGTGTGTGTGTTAGCCTAAGAGCAAAGAATTCAGATACTCATTTTATTTTTTTTTATTTTATTAAAAAAAAATTAACGTTTATTTATTTTTGAGACAGAGACAGAGCATGAACAGGGGAGGGTCAGAGAGAGAGGGAGACACAGAATCCGAAACAGGCTCCAGGCTCTGAGCTGTCAGCACAGAGCCTGACATGGGGCTCGAACCCCCGGAACGCAAGATCATGACCTGAGCCGAAGTCGGACATTTAACCGACTGAGCCACCCAGGAGCCCCTCAGATACTCATTTTAGAAGAAAAAAAAAAAAGTGCTCCTTTCACCGGGGCTTATTCTAAGATCCAGGCCTACTGTATTATTTTGTTCAATTAGGAAATATGCCATGTGGCCTCCAAGTTGAAATTCCTATTTGTGATTACCTCACCTTGAGGAGATAGAGATGAAAAGAAAAACAAGTGCCTTCCTATACACAGGAATTTTCTTTTTTTATGATGATATGATGATAGACCTTCACTAGGAGAAAGATCAATGTCCTCGATGGTAGGTTCTGGTTTAAAGTTCATAACACATGAGGGATAACATTGCACAGATTAGCATGTTGTGCACGGAAAAAACTTTATTTTACCAACAAGTCTTTGTAATGAAAATAAACAAGTAAACTGATGACAATAATTAATATCTGCACTTTTCTGGCAGGGATTTGTAGAAATAAACCAAAGAGAAAAGTTCCTGTCTGGTATAAAGGGCTTAGAGGAAAAGGACCAGATAGCAGTAGACCTTGCAGTGGATTCCACCCCACTGCTCTCTATCTGGAACTTCAGGAGGAGGTCAGCCCAGCTGAACAGCAGTTCAGGGAGAACCACTGACACCACACACACGACAACCACCGACAACTACACACATCCCCAAAGAAGAAATGCAGGGACCATATAAGTATCCTACCCTGAGAACAAGGCTGAAAGAATTAAGAACAGAGAGTTAGGTTCAGTTGGTTCTTTGTTCCTCTCAAAATCCAGATTTCTAGTAGGCTCTTTTCCTATTGTAAAGGTGTGATGTACTCAATTTGGTCAATGTGAGTAGGCAATAGGAAAAATGTGCACTAAGTTACATTAGAAGCATTTCCCATTAAGCGAACACGTAACGTTTCTTGAAAGTGACTCTTCTCCCAGGTTATGATCCCCAGTGAAGATTTGAAGGTTCTTTTGTGAAAAGTAACCTGGCAGAAAGAACATGTCCAGGACCGAGGAGGGCATTTAATTCCATGGGGAGAGCAAGAAGAGATTCCATCTGCTAACTTCCAGGGATTCTGGATCTGTCTGTTCCATAGTATGGACCTATCTCTGGCCCAATCTTTTTTTTTTTTTTTTTTTTTCCCCATTTCCCTCAATCAGTTGAGTGTATCTCTGTGTTGTATCTCCACATATTAAAACCACTTGGTGAGTTTTATAAAAATTATTACTGTTAGAAACTCACACTCAGTGACTCTAGCTCAAATAGTTGGTATGGGGCTCAGGCTTCACTATTTAAAGCTCCCTAGGTAACTGTAGCTGTACTTCCTTAACTCTTAGCACAATGTCAAACTCATGGTAAGTTCTCATCGAATACCAGCTAAAATTGGTTATCAGTGTGCTGTGAATCAAACTGGAGCCATTACTTTCAAGTCTATGCCATTTAAAATAGATGCTATTTGTGTCTCTGAGCATTTAAACAGGGCTTCGTGCCATTCACAACTGCTCATATTGAGAATTTTGCAGTTTTTCACAGCTCAGTTTTAGAGACATCTACTAGTCTTGTTACATTCAGTAAACTTGCCCCAACAAGCTAGGAGAAAATGCCAAAAATTAGCACTCCTACTGTTCAGGAGAGTGTGTTTTGTCTTCCTATAACTGCTTCAATTCCAGCGCTTAGCAGGAAGACATTTAAATTTTTATTGTATTCCTATCTATCAGAAAAAAATAAGAATTTACAAGTTTGACACTAAACAATCACAGATGGAAGATTTGAAGTAAGATCACACATTTTACACTGAAGTATAATGTAGCTATCAGTAAATGCAGACTGACAGGACAAAATCCACCCAACTTTCCCCGTGACTTTAGGGAGAATGTAGCATCTTCATTGAAGAATGTCCCGCAAAATTTCAAATGTCAAAATACAATATAATATGTTGAGAAAATTCTTCAAATTTAGTAATAGAAATTTCATGATACTGCTGAGAGAGAAAATTGCCAGTTTGTAATTATGCCTCTTTCTCCACAGGTATCACTCATTACAGAAACTATAATAACATCATGGTAATGAGATTCCTAAACAAGAAAGTAGTAAAAACACATGCACACATATCAGATGACCCACATTATGGACAAAATATAGTTTGCTCTCTATTGTCATGATTTTAGTTTGTTCATAAATAGAGCAAACCATGTGAGAGAAAAGCAGAAAAAGGCTCTGATTTAAATTTTACCTATTGATATAAATATATTGGAGAAAGCTTCTTGATACTAAGCAGGAAAATTCCAGGAGCACCCTCAATCGTATTTGCTTTGCTTGCTTACAGGAAGTCCAAGTCCAGCCTTCTGGTCGTTAACTTACAGTTGGACTCACTACCCACCATCATCTGTCCCAACTATTCTTCTCTGCCCCCAACATCCTTCTCTTGTGCCTTCGATGATTTCTGTTATATAAACAGAGAACTTTCCCATATCTTGTACATCATCTTAGAATTCTCTTTACTTCCTAGCCTTAAGAATCACCTGAGACTCTTTTAAAAATTCCAAAGATCAAGCTATGCCCAAGACCAATTCAATCACAATTTCTAGTATTTTTTTAAACTCCACACATTATTCCAATTTTAAGAACCAGTGATTTATTGGTTCTCTATTATATGAATTATTTTCTAATACTTTCAAAACTTGTCCCTCTTTTTGACAGATGCCTGACAAAATCCTTCATGATTAACCATGCCTTCTAGAAAAAGAGTCACACAATCAAAAGGCTGACTCAATTTATAGTCTTGACTACAAATCTGAAAAATATCATTCAATATTACCTGTATATCCTACTATGGTTCCTTCGTATTTGCACACCTGGAGTGATGTATTTCATGCTTCTACTTTTTTCTCAAATGTCACTTATTCCTTCCACACTCAGATGATGACCTCACTTGAGAGTATAAAGCTAGCAAGCCTGAACTCTTTGACTTCACACAACTCCACTTACAAACAACTTACACTTCTATCCAGAAACTGACATGGAAATAATGAATTTAACTTGAATGAATGAATGAGCAAACACACCAACGAGTTCGAGTCTCACCGGTTCCAGATTATTTCTGACATTTCAGTTTATGCATTAACATCTGATGTCATGGGGAATATTGTGTTTTATGATTACAACATCGGTTTTCAGTTTTCTAGACTATTGTGCTGTGTTATATTAGTGAAACATTACTAGTTTTGTTGATTTAACTCTGCTAGTTCAGTATTTTTTAAATGAGAAATTTGAATCATTTATGTGTTGAGATATACCCAGAGAGTTATATGCAGCATTAATATTTCAAATTGAATGAAGGTGTACTCATTTAGAAAATGTTCTTCTATAACACTATCCCCAAGAGGAAGAAAATGACAACCGAGAAAGCAAAGCTTCTGTTGCAAGAATAATTCTTACTTTAGTTCAAAGGCTTTCTGAACAAGTGGAATACGAACATGCCAGTACTGAAAGTGATGCATTCACTCTGCATTTGAATCTCTATCTATAGATGATAAAACTAAAGTAGATGAAGTCAAATCAGAGGGGAAAACAAAACTTCCTTTGAAACAAAACTGGCAGCAAGCTCCCAATAAAAAGATTTGCAGTCCCTATCCTCCCCACCCGCCCCCCCCAAAAAAAAGGTATTTGAAAAGATTTTCTTAAAGCTATTCCATAAGACACCTGATTACCTGAAAATGAAGAAAATATTTGGAGTTAGTTGTTTCAGGTAACTTTCTCTTTACCACTGCCTAGTCTAGGACAGGGTTACAGAGAGCTTTCTGAAAATCCACAACATTTTTCACCAAAACCAGCTTGAAATTCAGTGATGGCAACATTTTAATGCAATTTATTTTTGAAATTTACATTTAAAAAACTATTAAATGATATTATTTCATTTTCAAATTTAGGGTTAAATTTTCTTCATTTACTTTGTATAGCTGATTCTTAAAATTACATTCTGCCAATATTTTAAATCTGCAAGGTATGTGGTTAATGCTTAGATTTTAATTTATGTTCTACTTGATATGGTGAAATGTTTATATACATTTATATTTAAAATTAATTACTTTCTTTTCTTTTTCTAAACAGTCTTTAATAAAAAATACTATCAATGATATTATTTTGGCATTATATGAAATTAATACTGTGGTAGTTCCCCTTATCTTCAGGGGATATTTTCCAAGAGTCTTAGTGGATGCATGAAATCACAGATGGTACCAAATCCTACATCTACTATGTTTTTTCCTATATATACATACATACATACCTATAATAACATTTATTTCATAAGTTAGGCACAATAAGAGATTAACAAGAATAACAAATAATAAAAGAGAACAATTATAGCAATATATTCTTCATATATCTTTCTTCATATATCTTATTGTACTCTTTCTTCATATAGCCTCTTCTTCATATATCTTATTGTACTAACGCTTTTTCCTCTTGTTATGATGTGATATGATAAAATGCCTACATGATGAGATGAAATGAGGTGAATGAAAGTAGGCAATGTGACACAGCCTTAGGCTACTATTGACTCTGACAATAGGTTCAGAAAGAGAATCATCTGCTTCCAGATGGAACTGGGTGGTAAACTGAAACTGTGGAAAGCAGAATTGCAGATAAGGGGGGCGGCACTGTACCCCCATTGAGGTTTTTCCCTAGTGTTGTGATCACTGAACATAGTAGCACATGTACTTGCCTGCCCACACCTCTTTATAGCAATTCCTGATAAGTCACATGGTGAGGTCATGTGACTACTCCCTCTCTTTCAGAAGACTGGATTAGGAAACAGTAGTACTTCCAAAAGAACCAAATAGTCACCAGAAAACTGGGCAAAACATATCCTTATCCTCACTTCTCCTTTGAATAGCTTTAGCAGTTTATCCACATGCAATTAACATATACTTACTGAGGTTATCTTATATGTATAGCAGATATTTTTTATATTTATTTTTAAACTATCTATTAAGCATTCTTTTTTTTTTTAAATTTTTTTTTCAACGTTTTTTATTTATTTTTGGGACAGAGAGAGACATAGCATGAACGGGGGAGGGGCAGAGAGAGAGGGAGACACAGAATCGGAAACAGGCTCCAGGCTCGAGCCATCAGCCCAGAGCCTGACGCGGGGCTCGAACTCAGGGACCGCGAGATCGTGACCTGGCTGAAGTCGGACGCTTAATCGACTGCGCCACCCAGGCGCCCCTATCTATTAAGCATTCTTAAACAACCAATGATTATAATGGTAGCAAAGGTTTATCCATATAGATTACCAATAATCTTATATCTTATTTTTCTAATCTGTATTCTTTCAGTTATATTATAAACAGAGGGGAAAAAAAAAAATAAACCATAAAGCCATTCAATCATGAATACCGGGTCTTCCTTGCTGAAGAATTCATGATAATTTAAAGTGATGACAACCATATTTTTTCATTAAAATTTCCAATCAATGAATGATCACTCATTTCATTTCCTTAGACCCCAGTTTTTTCATTTATTTGAGGTTTACTATTCCAAAATGACCTAGTCCTACTTAGACTTACTGATTTCATTATAGAGCTTTCTTGTGCCTTTCTATTCTAATCTAACTGAAGTAGCTCATAAATTCTACCGACAATCTTTTAACCCAGTTTCCTACATATTTATATGACATTTTCTACTTATCTCTATCACTGTATCTAATACATGTGGTAGTATAAAGACACTTGTCTGTTTACTTGTCTGCATTCCCTTTTGAGTTTTGAGACCTTGAGGGCAAGAGCTATTTTTCAACTCAGAATATCTTCCACTTAGCAACACTTGGTACATAGTAGATACATATAAACTTTGAAGAATGAAGGAATTTTATAAATTGTGTTAAAACACATTCTAGAATGTGTTATGAATATGTTAAATTTATAGTTTAAATTGATACATATCTCAAATTTACTAACTTTTAAAACTGAATTTGCTTTAAGTTAATCTGCCTTCTTTCTCTCTCTTTCTCTCTGCTTCTGTGTACATAGAAATTCTCTGTACAGGCATGTCAGAAAAACGTATTAAGTTTTATCTAATGCACAAACTAACATGCAAACGCCATATAAGAGATAATAATAAATGCTAACCAATCAATATATATCCTAGAAATCATCCTAGAAATTAAAACTAGCTGAGGTTACCCTCAGACCTCCTCATACATGAAAGATAAGGTATTTGGGTAGCAATATTCAATGAATGTCACTATGAATTGAAAACAAAAAAAAATGTATTATTTAGTCTTAGTGAGACTAACTACAGAAATGGCTTAATTTACCACATATATCAACTTGGAAAATGTCATTTGATTTTTAACAAAGAATTCTTATTTTACTGATGTTTTAAAGAGGAAATGAATTAAACATTTTAATAAACTTTTATATTAAACAACGTACCATCAAGCAAAATTATAAAACAATGCTCTTAGATGAAATTGGAACATCAGTATCTGGGACCTATTTATTTAATGGAATAACTAAAAATATTAAAAATAGCTAATTAAAAATAGTGAACTAAAAATAGTTAATTTTATTTTATTTATTTTATTTTTTATTTAAAAAAAATTTTTTTTTCAACGTTTATTTATTTTTGAGACAGAGAGAGACAGAGCATGAACAGGGGAGGGGCAGAGAGAGAGGGAGACACAGAATCTGAAACAGGCTGCAGGCTCTGAGCAGTCAGCACAGAGCCCGATGCGGGGCTCGAACTCACGGGCCCCCAAAATTGTTAATTTTAATTGAAACTTAATTTAAATAAAAGTTAACTATGAGCTATGTGCCCCTGGCAATATTCTGAGTCTTGTATCTATATTAAATCACTTTACCTTCAAAACAATCCTCTGTGGCAGGCGCTGCTCCATTTTACCACTGAACAAAGGCCCAGAATGGTAATGCGTCCTACACAAGTCACACAGCTAGAAATCTTGGATCCCACTCAGATAGTTTTCTTAACCACTATGATCTACCTCTTCCTAAAAGATATTCATTAATTATACTTTGGTGGCTAATCTACATATTGACATAGATTCTTTTTTTTTTTTTTTCTTAAATATTCTCAAACTGGAAATCAGAAGAAAGAGACAACTGACAAGCTGCTGTCATTTTCTGGCTGTACAACATTAGTTGTGTCTCTTTACCTTCGTTAATTACAGTTGCAGCAAAATGGGACTTGTGACATTGACCTAGCACACCTTAATACTTGTCTAACTTTCTCTCCAGGTTTCTTTTGAACTAAGAAAGCGCTAAGTTAGATGATGCATATGAAAATGCTTTAGAAAGTATAGAATGTTATGCCAATATAAATTTACTTTTATTCATATTTATTATTTTATCTCTTGTATGATCAGTGATATAAAAATATAAAACATTTGAAAATAATTTAACCATCCCTGCTCCCCTCTCCTGTATTTGATTCTTTCATGACTGCATTGTAGAAGAATAAGAAATATAAATGTATTTATTCATAACTAATTAAAAAATAATCTAGCAAATAAAAAATTCACAGCAAATATTGTTCTGCTTTAAACAGAGTGAAAGAATTTGTTGAAATTCAAAATTGTTCTGCTTTAAACAGAGTGAAAGAATTTGTTGAAATTCAAAATTGAAGTATATAAGGCAAAAAAACAAGCAAAACAAAACAAGTCAGCCAAATTGGTATCATTCTGAAAAAAGTCAGTATTGGCCTTAATGATTTGTGATGAATAGAATACATATCTAAGTGCCTAATGAATTTATGTACAATGTTTTAATAAAAAAACTATAAAAATGTGTTTTCTTTTCTTAATTCATTCTTCTTCTACTAAAGGAAAATAAAAAAAAAAAAAATTCCAGAAAGCTAACAAGTTTAAAAATGCCTAAAATATGAATAAACAACCAGATTGCTCCTCAGTCTTAAAAAAATTTCTTAAATTGATCTTTTTAAATATTAATTTCTTATATGCCACTTGAAAAAAAATTACTCTACTTACAACTACAACTGGTGATTGCAGCTAATGAACTACTGCTAAAAATATTACAAGGTAATATTTTATTTATATATACATCTACCTATTTATTACATACATATACATCTACCTGATATCCTTTTTTAGAAAAATGTGGAAGCCTTGTGATGTGCTGCTAGATATTATGCCAGACTAGTTCCTGGAGATATAATAGTGAATAAGATACAGATGACCCCTATTTTCACTGAGTTTTAAATTTACCAAGGGAGTCATATATTTAATAGTTTTTCAAATGTAATTTTGTTAAGTGCCATGAAAGGTAAGGATGGGGTAATATAAAAATGTGTAACAGGGGAAACTGGTGTAGCATGAGGCTTTAGGGAATGCTTCCCCAAGGCAATGAGATTTGCAGAGGAAGGATTTGGTCAGGTATGGGAGGGGGTGTTTGAGTGGAATGATTTCAAGAAAGGAGAACTGCAAAATGTATAGAGCTCAGAGTGGAAGGAGGTTGGTACATTCAGTGAACTGAAAGAAGGCTTGCTTGGCTGGAGCAGAGCAATCAACAGGGAGACCCACAGGAGACCATTCATGCGAGACTTACAGGTCAGCTGGAGGGCACTAGTCATTGAAGCCATTAAGCAGGACAGTGACATGATCAGGAAATGGAAAAAGAAAATATTTGAAGTCATGATAGCTCATAGGGAAAGACTTCATAAAACAACATCAATAATCAGAAATTATAGAGCTACTCGGAGATTATTGATTTTAAAGTTTGCACAGAAATGCTAGATTTAGATAATAAGACAGATGGAATAAAAAAAAATAGCTGTTATACTGGTGTTAAACATTAGAAGCCATTTGTTTTAAGGACACAAGAATAAAACGTCAAAGATCTTAGTTCTCTATCAAAGAATAATTTCAAGATTAGATTTGATACCACAAATATGCTCATTTTATAGGCCTTATAGAAAGAGGTGTTAGAAACAATTATGTTTCTTTATTGTTACTATGGGAAGAGTTTCCAAAACAGAACAGATGCTCAGCCTGTCTTAGGAGGGATATATATTTCACAAAGCTTATGAGTTACTGAGATTTGTTAATGTCCTGGCTGTCCAAGACCCATTTTTACCATTATGGAATATACACCAAGACTCAGGAAATCATTCTTATTACGAATTTGCATCAGACCTTTCTTATTTAAAAGTTATCAACATTTATTTAACTAGGACCATTAAGCTCCATCATCTGTGGATAGACCGTTTTACTCTGAAATTTGCCTGAAGGTTCTGTTATGCGCTTCAGGCTAGAACTGTCTTTGGCAAAGAAGGATAGTCTCAGGTAAAGGACTTTATTAAGTACTTCAAACTACTGACGCTCTCTACTCAAAGGTACAGCCTCTGAGTTGACAATGCTTACACAATTTCCAGACTAAAGCAGTAAACTGAGTCAGGTTACTAGAGTTCTTGAATGCAGTGGGTTTCTAGAATTAATGACTTAGGACCGAATTAATGACATAGGACTGGCTGCATAAACTCAGAGATGTTCTTTTATTTCGGTTCTCTGTTTGGAAAACTGTTTCATTTCCACACATACAAGGAAGCCCTCTCAGTTTCTATTTAAGCTTAGACTGTAACAACTTAATTAACTGCTTTTATAAATGAAATGAAACATTAAAAAAATCTCACACTAAAACCTCAGCTCTCCTTACATGGTGACACAGTTATTTACATACATTCATGGATTCTATCTTTTTCTCAGGATATAATTGAATGAATTGACTGCAACTAAGGCCTTACTAGGATGGCTATATTTGTGGACAATGTTCACAGAGTCAGGGAGGACCAGTTGCTTTTAAGCAACTGAGGATGATTTTACTTATGGATATCATGCCTGCAAAGTCCGCTCAGGAAACCTGGCCTGTGGCATGGCTGACACAATGCAGTCCCTCAGGTCAGGAAGGTCACTTCCAGACAGTTTAGGAATATTAACAAATTTCTGTGATCCTAAGAGGAGAGGAATACACCCAAGGGTACAGTCCATACGGGTGAAATCTGGTGCATAAAGGGTTGGGCTTGTTAACCTCAAGTTAGCAAACAATAGAGACTATTTATTTATTTAACAATAGAAACTTTTAAAAGTCCAACCAGAGGTTCCTTATAAAAATTTCCAGATAGAAATGAATTAACTTGAAGCTCTAAGGCTTTTACTTTAGAAAAATAAGTCAGCCTCCCACATACACTTCCCGTCTAAAAATGATGAAATCTCCTAAAACTCAAATTCTCAAATAATCGTTGTTGACCAAACAGAACAGAAAATATTAGTTGATTTCTATATTGTAGCATTCAACATCCTTCAGACAACAATGACCTTGGAATATTCTTATTTTTAAAATAATCTTCTATTTTTAATATTAAAATATTAAATATTTTAATAAAAGTCTTCCTATTTTTAAAATAAATACACATTTCATTTTTGTACATCACATATTCTTAGTCTTGGTTTTCACATTTATCATAGAAACATGCTGGTGAACAATTACCTCAAAGACCAATAATCTTAGCTGAATATGTTATGATATGACAATGATATCTTTCTTATGTTCAATATGTGTGAACACTAAAGTAATAAAATAAACTCAAATGATGAAATTCAGAATAATAACTCTAAGCTTTAAAAATAGTTCATGCCACTTGTTGACAAACCATTACATAAAGTGCCAGCTATCGCTGTACTTTTGTATTGTATATGAGTATAACAATGATCATACAGTAATTTAATTTCTGCAGTTTATATGTGAGTGTATTAAAAAAATAAAGTTGTAATTTTTTATTTTAAATCTGAACAGCCAATTCAAAACATTCTACGTGATTTATGTTATAGGTAATATTAGTTAACATTCTGAACACAGATGGGGTATGTGTTCAACTCCTACTTACCCATGAAATTGAGATAGCCTTCTCCACCGAGAGCATGAGTAATGAGTCGAATCATTTTATGAAGCTGTATTCCACGATCAATAACTGGAGTAAACGGGGTCAGAACACTCATGTTGGTATACATTTCAGCATCCATCAACCAAAATGCCAGTGTCTTATCCCCAACTAGTGCCTATAGAAATAAAAGTCACTGAGATAAATGCAAAGAATAGGTACTAAGCAGTTTTAATTTGCACTAGAGTAACACATGATTACACAGGATGGGAAACAATCTAGGAGAGGGTGTTAGAATTAGTATTAATTTCATGTATTTTCCAATAGTTGCTTTCTACACTGAAGGTGAACTGGTATAATCATGTGAGCTGGTCAGAGATCAACGCATCTATTTTCAGGACTGGTTTTTATTTTTAAAGAGCTTAGTGAAAACTCAGGATAAGCCGCTTAAATATTTGTTATATCTGAACTGATGCTTCGAGTTTTCTGAAATTGGAACAAATATTTATTATAATTGTTGAGAATACTAAATAAACTTTAAAAATAGTTTGCATTACCATTTTATTTGTTTTGAAAGAATGGAAGATTTTCTTAAAAATCATTTCTATATATTTATATTTATGTATATGTATTTATATACATAAAATATGTACATAAATATACTAAAATGGACCCTATTCTCCTTCAGCAGAGGGTTGACAGCTTTTTCTTAAAATGTAAAATTTGTTTTCTCATGGAATCTGCCATCTAATCTAAAATTAGTTTGCTTTATTTTATTTAAAAAAATTTTTTTTAACATTTTATTTATTTTTGAGACAGAGAGAGACAGAGCATGAACGGGGGAGGGTCAGAGAGAGAGGGAGACACAGAATCTGAAACAGGCTCCAGGCTCTGAGCGGTCAGCACAGAGACCGACGCAGGGCTCGAACCCACGGACCACGAGATCATGCCCTGAGCCGAAGTCGGACGTTTAACTGACTGAGCCACCCAGGCGCCCCAAAATTAGTTTGTTTTATATGAAAATATAACAGTTGGTAAATGGGGCAGGTAACTCAGAAACATAGTAGAAGAGAGGCCTCTTAATAATCCAAAATTTTATGGCTAAAAATGGCTAACTAACACAAAATGTTTTTTACTGACAAAAATAATTTATAGTGAAACATACAATAGAGCATAAAATGTAATCTCCTTATCCTATTATAATAATTTTCATTTTTAGAAAAATATTTTTACTTATAAACCTATTTTAATCTCAAATCTATTTTGATTAAAATGATTTTTCTTTAAAATACTGTTTCAAGACTATCTACTCATTCTGTCAGTCTTGTCCTTATTTTGAGGGCCAAGAAAGAATTAGCTCAGAATATGGCTGCTGGCACAAGAATTCTGAAAGTTTGATTAGATGGTAATTGTCGTCTATCTTACTCCAGTTCAAATTATTTCACTTTATCAAAGTAGACTCTTTGTTCTCTGACTCAAAGGTAAATATTTTAAATCTAAACATATGAAGTGGAATGTGTACAGTTACAGACTGAATTGTGTCCATGTTGAAGTCTTAACCTCCAATGTGACTATATTTGGAGAGAGGGTCTATAAAGAGGTAGGTAAGCAAGATTAAATGAGGTCATAACAGTGAGGCTCTAACCCAATGAGTGGTGTCCTCATATGAAGAGAAAGGGTTACCAGGGATAAGTGTACAGAAGAAAGACCACGTGAGAAAAGAAAGATGGCCATCTGCAAGCCTCCGGGAGAGGCCTCGGGAAAAACTAAACCTGCGGACACCTTGATTTTGGACATCCAGAGCTGGGAGAAACACATGTCTGTTGTTTATACTGTCCTGTGGGATTCGGTTATTGCAGTCCTAGCAGACTAATACATGTACCAATAAAATGCAGTTTCAATCAGACATACAACTCAGAGCGCTGTACAAACTTAGTTCAAAAATAGGCTCCATCGCTAAAACAGTTTGAAGATAACGCATAGAAGATATACACATTAGTTAATAGATAATACTGGTTCTTAAACAATTTTTCCCTTTTCACTTGTTTTAAATTGCTTTGTTATATTCTTATGTGTGACTGGGTTTATTTCTTTAAGTTATGATTATATTACAAAATTATTTTGATAAATTCTGATTAGATTTTTACCAGGATGTCGATTTTTCTATAGTATTCATCTTATAAATACACATCTTTATAATTTTATCAGATTTAAGATTCAATGTATTTTTGCTTTTAGAAAGAGATACAAAACTTGCATCTTTTTGTACATTACTGACAATTTGTCATACCAGGCAGAATTACATCAATCTTTAAAGTATGAAATAATTCTTGGTAAATCCATAATTTTCTGTACATTTTGGGAGTAAAACTACGAAAATAGTGTAGGTGTTGCATCCTTAATTTATTTAACCCATTCATTTACTCCTTCGTTCATTTATCTAAAATAAATATATCTAGGGAGCTCAAATATGTTAAAATTGCTAGGAGTTTGCAATATAAAGAATTTATGCATTTATTTTAGTTTTCATTATTGTTATATATCTGGTGAGAGTTCCTCCACACTTATTAATACCTGTTTTTTTAAATTTTTTTTTAAATTTTAGTTCTCCTTTTTTTGGTAGGTATTGATTTGATCTGCTTTACAGCCAATTTAAGTTGAAAAGAAAGCACTGCTCTGATTTGGAAGATACAAAATTTAATATACATTTACATCATGAATCAGCAAACTTTTTGTAAAGACTGCATAGTACATATTTTAGGTACTGGGGCTACTTTCTCAGTCTCCACCACTTAAATCTACCATTATGCCTCAAAAGCAGCCGCAGACAATACATAAGTGAATCAGTATGGCCATGTATCAATGACTCTTACAAAAACAGGCAGCAAGAAGAACTTGGTACATGGGCTTTAATAGCTGACCTCTGGTCTACTTAACTGTTTCTTAATAATTAAAGGAGACAGCTGAAAATCTACCTGTTTACCTTAAATGGTCAAATTCTGCTAAAATAACAAGATTATTGTTTGAGCTTCAATTTCCTTGATGCACATACTGCAAATAATCTCAGAAATGTTTACTGTCTCCTTTATAATGCATACATGTTGTTTATGTTTATGAGGATTAATATGGCTTTAAATAGCTAAATGGCCTTTGTTCCTACCTTTACTTATGTTTATTGAATGACTACTAGGAGCAGTCACAGTGCTAAGGCTGGATATATAAAGGTAATGGAAACTAATGTTCTGCCTAAAATGTGATGAAAGCATGGAGAATGAGGCCACTATTTTTCCCCATACAACTAGATGAAGACTTCAGGGAGAATATGACATCAGAGTCAGGGCAGGAGGGCTTCATAGGAGCTCCCAGGTACACTAGGCATTTTCAGGTGTGTGGAGAAAGTACCTGATTGGAACAAGGATGACCTAGTCAGGAATGGGTGGGAATTTTATAGTCCTGAAGAATAAAATGCTTGGAGAGTTGAGCAGAGAATAAAGGTGGAAACTTTGGCTTGGGACAGAATATGAGTGGCCTTGAATAAGAAGATCTAATCAAAAGATGTGGGTTGACAAAATGAGCTTTGCTCTTTGGAAAATATCTCAGGCTGAGTTAGAAAGGATGGGCTGAAGCCGGAGAAACAAGGGTCAGGGTGATTACTTAGCAAGAGAATTCAGTGATTGCAGGAAAAAATGATGAAAGCTTGTCAAAAGGCATAAAAGAAAACCTCAAGAAGGAAAACTAAAATTGAAATTAAAATTAACCTGGATCAGAACCAATATTCCTCTTGTTACAACAAAGGAAAACATGTAGGAGAACACTTGCAACTGTCATTTACAATTTTTTAATTACAGTTTTGCTTAGTAAAAATAGTACTGCGTTTTGAAGCTAGAATTTATAGATCTGTAAAATATTTTTTAAATGTTTTCTAAGTCTGAGCAGTTTTCACATAAAGATAGCTATAAATTATATTAACTGTACTAAACCTCAGAAATTTGTATTTGGATATTTTTGTATTAGATATGTTAATAAATACAGAGAGAGACACAATTAATTTATATACATATTCATTTACCTGATCATGGCTCTCTGCATAAGCAATGCATTTTTCAAGGTAGCGTCTGTTTGTGAGTGTGTATACAATATTGCCCATATTCCAATCTTCATCTTTAAATTCTTTAAGTAGCTAAATACAAGAGAGAAAATAATTTGAATAAACCATTATAGTTCTTACTTTATTTAAATCACTATCTGAGGGCATCCATCGCAAATCCAAATTATTTGACATATAGATACAAGTGCACCCACATAGCAAAAATATCTTAGGTTAAACATTTACTAAAATCGCAGATTTTATACAGATTGTCCAAATGACAGTGATGTGGTGTGTATGTGTGTGTGTTTGCTTTTGTGCAGATGGTTTGATCAGTGCACTTTAGTATTTTTTCAACTTTTTTCCCCCGTAACAACTGCTACCTCTTGATTAATGACCACAGTGAAGTGTTATTGTGCAATATATCTGTAACTTTCAAAAGGGAGAGATATTCTTGCTACATTTTTAGGTTTGAATAAAGAAAATTTTAGCAGGAATAATGTTTTGTTCCATTCTTTTAAAAAAGTGATAACTAAAGAAAAAAAAAAACAACTTGAAAGTTTAAAGGCTAATTATCATGAAATAATTACCATCTTAGCAGACCACACACCTCTCTCTACTTCAGTCTCCAATCTGGTTTCTGCTGCATTTTGATGCAAATGACCTTGCCAAGACTGCAAATGACTAACTCTTAGGTAATATTTTCTCTATCTTAGGCAAATATTTGCTGTACATGTTGAGTGCTGACTCTATACTTTCCCAAGAATGGCTTTTCTTCTTAGTCTACCAGAGTGAAACTCTGGATTGTTTTGTTTTCCCACCTCTCTAGGCATCCTGCAGGCTCCCCCTCTGCCTATCCTATAAAGTTGATGCTCCACAAAGTTATTCCTAAAAATAGCCTCTTTCTTCTACTCAATACACTCTTTCTGCATGGGCTCATTAATCTGTCCAAAGTGTCAACTGTACTCTGATATGCAGAATTCCAAGACGGTCCCCATAATTCTTGCTCCCCCATATTCACATTTCTGTGCAGTCCTTTACCTAAAGTGGAGGTGGAACCTTGTAAAATATGATAGATGTCCTCTGAGGAAACCATGAGGTAGCAAGTGAGTAATGTTTTAAGTTATCAAGATTGTGAAAATTTGTTACACAGCAACTAAAGCAAAACTGCTGCAGATTTTGGTACAAGAAAGAAATGGGATTCAGGCCTGTTCATATCTTCCTTTGTTGACTTTTGTTCTATGGAAGTCGGAAGTGCTTATCCATGTCTCATAATTTCAGTGTGAATTGTTGGGCACCAGACAGCAGATTGTGTTAGGCAGAATAATGGTCATCCATAGGTTGTTCACATCCTAATGCCCAGAACCTGTGAATACGTTCCCTTACATGGAAAAGGACTTTAGAAATGTGATAAATACATTGAGGTGGGAAGATTATCCGGGATTACTTGAATGGGTCCAATATAATTGCAGGGACCTTTGTAAAAAGGAGGCAAGAGTGGTCAGAGTAATAGAGAAATATGAAGATGCTACTCTGTTGGCTTTGAAGATGGAGTAAGGGGCTATGAGCCAAGGAGTATAGGTGGCTTTTAGAAAACTAGAAGCCTTTAGAAAAGGCAAGGGAACTAGACCACCAGAAGAAATGCAGCCTTGTCAATACCTTAATTTTAGCCTAGTAAGACCCATTTCAGATCTGTGACCTAAAGAACTTTGAGAACTATATAATGGCTAATTGGTGTTGTTTGAAGACATTGTTGTGGTAATCAGGTACAGCAACAATTTGACACTAATGTATTGACCTACAAAAATATGCTCACTTAAATTTGACTAATGTGCAAAGATAATTCAATGGAAGGATAGACTTTTCAAGAAATCATGCTGGAAGAGCTGGAAATCCACAACAACAACAACAACAACAACAAAAGGAAACTTGAAATAAGGAACTAGGTCTTACACATTTGTTGCACAAAAATTAATTCAAAATGGGCCATGGACTTCAAGTGCAAAAGTACAAGTATAAAATGTTTAATAGAAAACATAGGAGAGTCAAAGAATTTTTAGTCTTGATACCAAAAAAGGTCCCTGTAAGAAAAAAATGATAAATTTGCCTTCATCAAATTTATTATAGACAAAGAACTTTTACTCTGTGAAAGTCCACATGAAAAGGATAAAAAGATTAAGCAACAGACTGGGAGAAAACATTTGCCAACTTTATATCCAACAAAAGAGTTTAATCTAGATTATATAAAGAACTCTCAAAACTCCAGAGTAAACAAATGATCTAATTAGAAAATGGTCAAAAGACACGAATAGACATTTTATCAAGGAGGATATAGAGAGGGCAACTACACACATGAAAGATGTTCATCATCATAAGCCACTAAGAAAATGCAAATTAAAACCACAGTTAGATATGACTACACATCTATTATAGAATAACTAAAACAGGTGCAAGGATGTACAGAAAGTGGATCTCTCCAACATTCCCAACGGGCATGAAAAATGGTACAGTTATTCTGGACAAGTTTCATAGTTTCTTAAAAATTTAATTATCCATCTACTTAAACATCCAACTACTATATGATTTAGTAATTGCACTATTTGTCATTTATCTTCGAGTAATTAAATTTTATGACCATACAAAATCTGTACACAAGTGTTTATAGCATCTTTATTTGTAATAGCCCAATCCAGAAACAATCCAGATGTCTATAATGGGTGAATGATCAAACAAAGTATGGTCTATCCATACTATGGAGTACTATTCAGCAATAAAAAGGAATGCACTACCGATACGTGCAACAACCTATATGAATTTCCAGAGAATTTTGCTGCGTGAAAAATGGCAATCCCAAAAGGTTAAATATTGTATGATTTCATTTATATCAGATTCTTGAAATGAAAAAAAAAATTACAGAAATGGAGATCAGATTAGTGGTTGCCACAGGTTAAAAAGTGATTGGGAAAACATGAAGGAACTTTATGGTGATGGAGTATTTTATATCTTAACTATACCAATGTCAGTATCTTGGTTGTGGTACTACACTATAATTTGCAAGGTGTTACCACTTGAAAATACTGGTTTTCTCACTGTATCACAACTGTTCTTACAACTGCGTGAGAATCAACAATTAAAAAACCTTCTATAATAAAAATACAAAGTGCTCAGTAATTTTTGGTGGAATTAACGTATAAATGAATGAATTCAATTAACCACTTATCTCAATTTAACATAAAACGGTAATAAAAGGTAGGTAGGTAATAAAAATGATAAAATAAAATAAAAGGGATTGCAGCAAATTTGGCATATTTTAGATAGGCAAGTATTTGTTCAGTAAATGATTAAATATGATTAAATGTGGTATTCCAAACTACTGATTTTGAACAATACAAGTAGAAATAATTTGCTTTTGAACAACAAAAACATGAATGAAACCTAGCATTCTGATTTAACTCAGACCCTATGGGGAAATAACAATGAATGCCATATATTCTGAGTACAGCTACCATTTGGATTAATACTCCTGTGTACCTTTTGAGGAAATAATAGTCATTTATGAGATTATTTTTTTAAATGCACAAATTACAAAAGTAGGGGATATCACTGAGCTTTTTATAATATTATTTTAACTTTCTCTTGTCTTACTAACTAGGGTTCCCACTTTGGTGATGCAAAAAGATTTTTAAATAATTACATAAAACAGAAGATAACATCTGCCTTTAGACAATTCACAATCTAAGAAGACATGATGGTCCTAAACATAGGACAGTATACTTTTCCGTTTGTATGAAGTGCTAACTAGTACAGTACCTTCAGCATACAAGGTACTAAATGTTTTATAAATTAAATTAAATTAAATTAAATTAAATTAAATTAAGTATTTTTTAATAATGTTGTCATTGGTAAGAGAAGGAAATACCCACTGTGGGCTATGAGTGATGGGAATAATTCTAGGTTGATGTACCCCTTGAAATATTCTTAAATCTGCACAAAAAC
This sequence comes from Panthera uncia, assembly GCF_023721935.1. Classification (NCBI taxonomy): domain Eukaryota; kingdom Metazoa; phylum Chordata; class Mammalia; order Carnivora; family Felidae; genus Panthera; species Panthera uncia. The sequence goes on from NC_064810.1 coordinate 33,749,460, forward strand.
TGATGGAGGCTTTTCAGTAGGAGGTGAGAAAAGTAATACTTGGCACTTGTGAGGGGAAAAAAGTCTGCATGGAAGATTGGAAATCCTAAAAGATGGTGGGTAAAGACCTTTAGACCAAGGTGAGAAAATTGAAGACCACACCATTTTTTTTTTTTTAAATGACAGATATAAAGCAACTTTCCCAGGTATTAAAGCTAGAATACATATTTGTTTCTTTGATTTTCAGTCTAATCATCTCTATGAAACATTTGCTTTTTTGACTTGACAATGTTTAGGAATCATTATAAATGGAGAAGCAAAAATTATGTTGGTAAAGATTTAATGTCACAGTTGTGTATTGCACAAATTGCCTGGAGAGTACAGGGAAGAAAGTTAAGATAGGATTACAATAATTAGTTCCTTCAGAGCAGGCTCCACGGTTTTTCTATCCAAGGTTAAACACATCTACAGTTCACGGTGTACTAAAGGGCTCATCAGAAAACTGATTATTTGATACAAATATGATTATTTGATGCAAATACAAAGCTGACTCCTTATGCATATTCAGCCTGTCATCAGGGACATAGCCACTCAGAGTGTTCTATGTCAAATCTAAGTCTACATAAAAACAATGGTCTTTTAGGCAAATATTAAATAAAACAAAATATAATCGAAGCTATTTAACTATAATAAAATTTAATACAATTTTATTACAAATAATGTGCAAGGTGTCATCTACAATTATGCATTCCTAGTGCTTGGCACACAGTAAGGATTTCTTTTTTTTTTTTTTTTTAATTTTTTTTTTTTTTTTTTTTTTTTTTTTGAAAGAGAGAGACAGAGCATGAATGGGGGAGGGTCAGAGAGAGGGAGACACAGAATCTGAAACAGGCTCCAGGCTCTGAGCTGTCAGCACAGAGCCCGACGAGGGGCTCGAACCCACGGACAGTGAGATCGTGACCTGAGCCGAAGTCGGCCGCTCAACCGACTGAGCCACCCAGGCGCCCCTAGGATTTCTAAATGTCAAATAAAGGAATGGATGAATCCAAATCTGCTGAGGTAAAAACATACTATGAAGCAAGTAAGGGGAATTAAGGAGTAACTTTTACATTGATGAATTGCAGGCAGAAATGGATGCTTGATGAAGCTGAATGTGTTTTATACAGAGAGCAATGAAGTTTCAGAAAACTGCAATGATAATGCAAAATTTCATATACAGAGCTCACGTTATGTTAATATTTTCTCCTTGCCTAAATAACACAAGAATGAATACTTTAAACTAGAACTTTTAGAAGTTTGTGAAACATCTTATTAAAAAGCATAAGAATCAACACACTAATGAGAAAATTTTTTAATACTTCAATTATAATGATTATAACATTTATAACTAATGATCACAAGTTAAATAAATCAAAGAGATAAAAAATAAACCAACAAAATACATAGTATTTTTAGGGAAAAAAATGCATAAATCTTACCTGGATCCATTTATCTGGAATTGCCATAGCTAATCGATAGTCAAAGCCGACTCCTCCCTGGGAAATCGGAGAACAGAGAGCTGGCATTCCTGACACATCCTAAAACAACGTCATCAATAGTATCAGTTCACATTGTTCAAATTCTTAGGAAATATTCTTTTGACAGTAGAGAATAAATAAAATAAATAGCCCTATAAATAAAAACAGTAAATGGAGGCATATCTTTTTGGAGTGTTTTGGTAGCATAATTGTAAAAGTAGTTAAAACTATAATGGGAGATTTCATTTCCCACTAAGTTTTTGTGTAATTCTTTTCACTGCAGGACAACTTCAATCTCATGAGGCGTTTTTTTCATTTTTTTTTCTTTTCCTTCGTATGACAAAGAGAACAGAAAATAGTAAAACGATTCCTGCTAAAACATAGTATCTTAGACTTACTTTTGAGCCACTGTATGAACACTTAGCTCTTGCTTTCAAACACAAAAATACATGTGGCATATATCTGCTGTACTTGCTCTCTGCATAAAGTACTGACATGGAGTGTATTTTGTGAGCATCTAGCTTCTGATGAGACAGAAGACTTAGTATATTAAGAATGAAGCAATAAGATGGCTTTCACTATAGTCAGTCACACTTGAAATGGATCTAAAGGGTATCTAGTGGACCTTCTTCATCTAGAAGACACAGAAACTGAAGCTCACTCAGGTGAAGGGATTTCTAAAGATATGTTTCTCGATAGGGTCAGATGGCAGGCACTTCAACAAAGTATCTTCCTCCTCTGTCATGCCACCACTAGATTACTGATAATTGGGAAGTTAAAAAAAAAAAAAAAGATGGTATAAGGAACCAGATGTAGTAAAATATATTATAATAGCAACTCTGGTCTCACGCGAGACATGTATTAGCAATTCTAACTCTACAATATCTTTGAAATCAATTCTTCTCCTTTGCTCCATTTCTACGACCATCATCCTTCTTATTTAATCTTCATTACTCCTTGCTTAGACCATTATGCTCCCAAAAGGAATTCCCATCTCCAGTTTCCCTTCACACTAACTGCTGCCAAAACAACAGTTTATGAGACAGCCTGCTATCACTGCCCAACAATGGCTTTCAATAGCCAACAATCAAACACTCAAATTCTTAAGCTAAAGATTCAATTCAACAATCATCCTTTAAACACTGACAAAATAATTTCCTATTTGATTATCTGCCTCCTTACGTGTTGTTAGAATGTAGGATCCATGGGGCAAAGGTGTTGTTGTTGTTCACTGATATATGCCAAGAATTCAGAGCAGTAGGAGAACTCTCTGAAATTTAACTCAAATACTTTTTCATCTACAACACCATCCCCAAATTCTTCCCACAGAAAAGGTGGAAAAAAGAAATATATAATCTCTCCGGACTTATAAAATACTTTATTAATTGCTTTTTAATGGAAGACAGATACACTTAAATATAGTGCATAGTGAAATACATTCTGTAAGAAAAAGAAATATTTGTCAATAAAATCTTAGTTCTACATAATATTTCATAGGTTATAAATGTAAAAGGAGAAAAAAGTGAAAGGGATGCATGCTTAATAGAAAAAAAACATTTTCAGAGAAGTTGTATCTATTATATATGTCACATTTTCACTGATACAGTAGGTATTTAGTTTGATTCCTTACAAACATTGGCTGTATATGTTTTAAATACCAGGTACTCATGTTAGGCACTGGAATTATAAACAAAAATGCCTTCACAGAAGAGTTCTCATGAGACTAAGTTTTCCTAAGACTGGTGATAGGCTGGTATTAAAGATCAAGATATTTTTTTTCTCAAGAAACATTAAGGTGCATTCTATATTTTCTCTAAAGGTAGTTTTAGGAAATACTTTGATAGGAAATAGAATCTGCTAAGAAAAATATTTGGACACCACTTGGTCTTGACTTCTAAAACTGAATCCTTAGAAAGCTACTCCATTAATATATATGAGATATTTGCAGTTCTCTTTTGAAAGAGGAGAGTTAATGACTATCCTTTTAAAAATCTTAAAAAGAAAAAAAAAAAGGTAAACATAAAGGCCACTAAAATAAATATATTTTAAATATAAAAAAGTTGATACCTACCAACATAGAATATAAAAATGATTATGTGTTCCAAATAAAGTTAAAATAGTTTTTATTTTTATATTTAAGGATCACTTATGACTATGTCAAAGGGAGAGAAAACCTCAATCAAAAAAACATTTTTAATTAATATACCAAATAGAACCATGGGAAATGGTAGGTATATTCTAGGAAAAAAGGTTTCAATTTTAATAACTGTCATTGTAAATAAATTTAAATTTCTACTATAGGACTTTATATAAATTGCATTACTTATTTGTTACACCATATTCCTTTCTTAAAAAAAAAAAAAAAAGTTCATGAGGATCAATTTCACATTTTGAAGAGACTCCCACTAGACAGAAAAGTGATGTACTGAAATTGAAGTAGTTTTCAATTTAAGTAGAATAAATTGAAGACACATCTTGTTAAAAAAAAATCTAAAACCAAGTAATATAAAGTAGACTAAAGTCTCAAAGTTTCATTGGTAGAAACACTGATAATCAGACAAGGGCTCCCTAGATGATGAAACTATTTTACTTGAAATGAACGGAGAGATCAATGTAACAATTTTACATTTCATGTATTAAATAATTGCTTCTTTTTCTTCAGTACCCAATTTTGATTTGTGCTGTCATTAATTGTTTATAGTAATTTTTCACTTAAACTATCTCTGCTTTGAATTGCCATAAACATAATCGACAAACTTTTTTGATGTTTGACAGATAAAATAAAACTATATAAAAGACAAAATAAAAGTTTAAAATACACTCTGACATTAAAAGATATTCAGTGCATAAAGTATTAGCAAGATTTGTAAGATATGACTGAATTTAAGTAGGTAGGAAGTGTGGAATAATACAGGATAATCAAAATGGTATTATAATTGCGTGTTTTAAAATTCTATATAAAAATTTATTCCAGAAATTTAGGATCCACTGCTCTGGTCCTAGAACATATTTAGAAGGCAAAATGTCTAAAGGAGGTAACTGTTCTCTATCCAGAGATAAACAAGGAATCATTCCACCTAGTTGAAGATTCGGGGTTTTGAGAAGACATGGATAGAAATAAGTCTATACAAATAATAAATACCACAGGAAGAAGGCTGTCATTACTATATTTCATGCCCATGAACTAAATGCCAACAATGTGAAAACACAATTGAACTCTGACTCTTCTAACGATATTCTTGCTATTTTTATATGCCAACCGCCACACTTTTTACAGAACAGTTTTAACATACTAAATTCAATTTTAATAATAATTTCTAGTAAGAGGACTCAGAAAACCAGAGGGATTTTAGAACTAAATCTAAATTAGCATAAGCATTTAACAAACTTCTTAATTTATCACATTTATCACCAAGAGGGGAATTGTCAATTATGCATATACCGAATTATATCATTACAGTGCAGCTTTGGGACAGTTAATCATGAACCTTCAGTAATCATGAATAACTAGTGAACATTTGGCAATCCAAGAGCAATAACGTAAACAAGAAAGGTAATCGCATCAGAACAAGAGAGACTTCAGAGAAGCTTGCAGGCAGCGATCCATGCCACCTCTAATGATTAAACCAGGAAAGAAAAAATAAATAAATAAGCAGACACACATTAATATTCAATTCTTTTCTCTGCTGAAGGTCTCACGGTGGAAGGACCTGTCCACTGATGAGGATATTTTACTTTCTAACCATTGGCATTTTCTTTTTTAACAATGGAATGATGACAAGTAATTAGTGCACACTATCTCCTAATAGAAAAACACTGAATTCTAAATAATGTGCCACCCATACAAGATAGTTGCACTATGGTCAGGGTCCAATTTCAGTTACGCAATTATTGACAACATAAGATTAATCATTCAAATATTGTATGCCAACAAAATGTTCTATATTAAAGGGGTTCAGAGGGTAGAGATCATTATGGCTTTACCTCAGCTACTGTTATAGAATCGGGATACAATGTGTGAACCAAATGATTTGCCAACATGAGATAAATCAAGGCATCTTCATCAACTTGAAGTCCAAAATATTCATGGTAATCACCTGAAAAAGCTTGACCTAGAGAACAGAAAATCGATACAGATGCATTACGTTAACATGCAAGTCTCAACTCAGCACAAATGCCCCCACCAATTAGTCTATTGAGATCAGTTTTGTTATCATACCAAAGTGTAATGAGCCTTAATAGCACAGAATATTATCATCAGCAAATATATGTTCTAACTTAGAAGAGTACTCCGTATCAAACATTCAGAATTCAGACAATCCTGCAAATCAATTTTTGCTTTTCAAAAGCAAACAAAGCACTTTAATTGAAAATTTGAATTTAATTTTAACATAATTTTGAAGGAAAAACATGAAATGATACCAAAGGGAATTCTAGATTTCAACTTTTAGATATATATTTTTTTGCATGTCAAGAGATCCCTGTGAAGTAAAGAAAAGCAAATATGAAAACCATCATAAAATTGAGACAAAATGTTTATATTATTTTAAATATGTGCTTCAATTTATGCCATACAGATTTCTTATGATGACAAAAAGATTTTAACATCCTCCAACTTCCTTTTACCTTCTCTTCCCCCACATCCTAATTTTGGTTGCTTATAGTATGTATCACTTATTGGGGTTATACTATTTGCTTTCTATTCTTTGAATTGTTACTCATTTTTCATTAAATCGAATTAGTGTTCAACACCTGCCTTTCCCCCAACCCGCCCCCCCCCCCCCCCGCTTCCCTACATCAAATTTTTTATTTTGACTCATTGTTTTTTCAGTTTGCTGGATTCCATCACTATATGGTATTTTCTGGAAGTTTTATTCATCAAGCTCTTTCAAATTTATACCTGAATGACAATTCAATTATCAATTTTCGAGTCAAACTTTGTTTCCCTAAGGATTTTGTAGACATTGCTGTTAGCAATAGAATAGTATGAGTTCAGCCATTGTTTTCATCTATACAGGTAAATTGCTTTTTCTTCCTAAGATGTCATATGCTGAAATTCTTTTTATCACTGAATTTTATAAATTAAACACTTTGTGTCTTGATGTTAATTGCTTTGCCTCATTTTTCCCCCCAATTCATTTCCCTAACTCCACAATTCCTTGGAAGATACCAAGGCCTCAGAAGAGAGAGGTTCTACAGGGAAATGCAGGAGTTGCATATGTAATCTAGAAGGTGTTGTAATCTAGGAGAGACTCCTTCTTAAATTTTGCCATGTTTTCCTTTTTCATTCCTTAAGTCAGTTTCTCTCCAAACTGGAAGATATCAGTGAAATCTATCATGTTTTAATAGATACAACTTCTTTCCTAGAAACATTTCATGGGGGCAATACCATGCATGATTAAGAGCAGATAGCAACACACTCTGAATATAGCTTCATTTCTTGGCAGCCACTTTTCAAAATTTACAATGTCCTTGTTTCAGACTGGTTGTTGCTTGGTAATATTTGGCCATTAAAAAATAATAATTATTCTCCATGTTATCTACTAAGCGATTAGGATTCCGTGATCCCATTTCTTTGTGCAACTTTAAATTTTTTTTTAATGTTTTATTTATTTTTGAGAGAGAGAGAAAGACAGACTACAAGCAGGGGAGGAGCAGAGAGAGAGAGGGAGACACAGAATCTAAAGCAGGCTCCAGGCTCTGAGCTATCAGCAGAGCCTGACACATGGCTCACATGGCTCGAACTCACCAGCCATGAGATCATGACCTGAGGCGAAGTTGGACATTTAACTGAAGAGCCATCCAGGTGCCCCTCTTTGCACAACTTTTAAACTGAAGGTCTCTGATCAATGATTTTAATTACAAATTCATTTATAATTAAATTTGAACTGTGAACACCTCTATCTAAAATATACATATTTTCTACAGTGTTTAATATGCAAATGAATCCACACATTCACAAAGGTTCTCATTTTTTTGTGTTGTTGTTGTTATTTTTTTCTCATTACAATTGCTGTCATGTTCACATCCTATGGGTGCTGCAATAAACTGTTTGCTTAAAAATATTTTATTTCTTTCACTAGGACTTCTAGTGCTGTGTTGAATAAAGTAGTGAGAGTGAATCTCCTCTCTTGTTCCTGATCTTAGGGGAAAAGCTCTCAGTTTTTCACCACTTTTAATATTTGCAGATGACATGATGCTATATATAGAAACACAAAAAAACTATTAGAACTGATAAATGGATTTAGTAAAATCGCAGGATACAAAATTAATATACAGGAATTTGTTAAATTTCCATATACCAATAATGAATAGAAAGAGAAATTAAGAAAACAATCCCATTTAGAGTGGCAGTAAAAAGAATAAAATACCTAGGAATAAACGTAATCAAGGAGGTGAAAGACCTGTACTCTGAAAACTATAAAACACTGATGAAAGAAATTAGAGATGACATAAACAAATGGAAAGCTATTCCATGCTTATGGATTGGGAGAAACAATATTGCTAAGGTGCCCGTACTATCCAAAGCAATCTACAAATTCAATGAAATTCCTATCAAAATATCAATAGCATTTTTCATAGAACTAGAACAAAAAAACCTAAAATTTATATAAAACCACACATTACCCCAAATAGCCAAAGCAATCTTGAAAAAGGAAAACAAAACTGGAGCTATCACAATCTCCCATTTCAAGGTATACCACAAAGCTGTAGTAATCAAAACATAGCAGTGCTGGCACCAAAATGAACACAGAGATCAATGGAACAAAATAGAGAGTCCAGAAATAAACTCAGACTTTTATGGTCAATTAGTCTATGACAAAGAAGGCAAGGATATTCAGTGGGAAAAAGGCAGTGTGTTCAATAAATAGTGCTGGGAAAACTCAACAGCTACATGCAAAAAAAAAAAAAAGAAACTGGACTCCTTTCTTAGATCATATGCAAAAATAATGTCAAAATAGATTAAAGACCAAAATGTGAGATCTGAAACCATAAAACTCCTAGAAGGAAACATAGGCAGTAATCTCTTTGACATTAGACATAGAAACATTTTTCTAGATAGGTCTTCTTTGGCAAGGGAAACAAAAGCAAAATTATACTACTGGGACTACAACAAAATAAAAGGCTTTTCACGGTGAAGGAAACCATTAACAAAACAAAAAGACAACCTACTGGATGGAAGAAGATATTCGCAAATGATGTGTCTGATAAAGAGTTAAATATCCCAAAAAATATAAAAAAACTTATACAACTGAACCTCAAAAAAACAAATAATCCTATTTAAAAATAGGCAGAGGACATGAATAAACATTATTTCAAAGAAGACATACAGATGGCCAACAGACACATGACAAGATGTTCAACATCACTAATCATCAAGGAAATGTTAATCAAAATCACAATGAGATATCACCTCATACCTGTCAGTACGGCTAAATAAAAAACGCAAGAAATAACAAGTATTAGCGAGAATGTGGAGAAAAAGGAACCCGCATACACTGTTGTTGGGAATGTAAACTGGTGCAGCCACTGTGGAAAACAGTATGGAGGATTCCACATCGCCCCCCCCCCCCCAATTAAAAACAGAACTACCATATGATCCAGTAATTCCACTACTGGATATTTACTCAAACAATACAAAAACACTAATTAAAAAGATATATGCACCCCAATGTTTATTGCAGCATCATTTACAATAGCCACGATATAAAAACAACCCAAGTGTCTACCCAGAGAAGAATGGATAAATAAGTTGTGAATATACATACATATATACATACAAACAATGGAATATTACTCAGCCATAAAAGAGAATGAAATCTTGCCATGTGCAACAACATGGATGGGCCTAAAGGGTATAATGCTATGTGAAATAATTCAGTCAGAGAAAGACAAATATCATATGATTTCATTCCTATGTGGAATTTAAGAAACAAATCAAATGAACAAAGAAAAAAGAGATAAACCAAAAACCAGACTCTTAAATACGCAGAATAAACTGATGTTGCCAGAGGGGAGGTATGTGTGGGAACAGGTGAAATAGGTGAAGAGGATTAAGCATACACATACCGTGATGAGCACTGAGTAATGTACAGAATTGTTGAATCATTATTTTGTACACCTGAAACTAATCTAACACTGTATGTTAATTACATATGAATAGAAAAGAATGAATGAAACATATTTAAAAGAAAGCTACATAGTAAGGATAGCATATTAAGTAGATATATTTCACAGAAAGCATTATCTTTTATTTACTTATAAAATGTATTTATTTCTGACCTCTTGCCAAAAAGGGATCAGAAGTCTCTAGAGAAAAGACATACACATTGGAACTAATAAAAATCAAGCTAACACTGATGGTCATTGCAAGCTCTGAAACTGAACCCCAAACCTGGTTTTAATCTACCAGTAAAAAAAAAAAAAAAAAAAAATCATTATTTGCATCTGTAATATATCAGTTTACCTACCCATTCCATGGTGATGATACAGCATGGATGTAACACCATCAAAACGAAATCCATCAAAGCCATATTCTTCTAACCACCATCTTATGTTTGACAGAAGGAATCTTAAAACTTCCCAGCTATAGTATTAGAAAAAAATATATTTAAACACATTGTATATTGTGGTTTCTTTAATTGTTATACATTGTTTGCTAAGAGTATTAATTATAAATTTCTATCTTAGGAATCATGATGTTCAAAGAAATATATCACTTAAAAAACGGAAAACCACTAATATTCATCACATTTGTTTGATGAAATTCATTCTAAGGATTATTAAATTTCAATAGTTGCAAAATCACTTAATACCTAAGAAAAATTGAGGAAAAAATGTCTAAGTTGGGTCCAAAGTACAGGGCCTCTCTTGTTCATACCTATGTCCTCAGTAACCCTATAATGATTACTCCATAGTAATGCTTACAACAACAACAATGAAAAAAATCTATTACTCATCTCTAAATTTTCAAGATTTTTCATGTAATATATCCAGTACATAGTTCTTCCTTTCAGAAGACATAATGTCATTATCATTAGAAAAACTGCCTTCAATAAGAGACTCTTAAAAACTGAGAACAAACTGAGGGTTGATGGGGGGTGGGAGGGAGAGGAGGGTGAGTGATGGGTATTGAGGAGGGCACCTTTTGGGATGAGCACTGGGTGTTGTATGGAAACCAATTTGACAATAAACTTCATATATTGAAAACAAATAAAAATAAATTTAAAAATATTGAAAAAAAAAGAAAAACTGCCTTCAATGGTTGTCTGCTTAAAATATTTCCTCCTTCTACAATTTGAAACAGATACATTAAGAAAAAAAAAAAAGACTTAAAGTCAACTACATGATAACCAATATTACATTTACTAGAGTATTGTTTTGTGAGAGTAAAGAAAAAGAAATCTAATTACTAAAACACACATATATAATAAAGTAAAAAGTTTTACTAGTTGGAATCCTACAACCATAAAAACAGAAGGAAAACAAAGAACTGTTATAACTCAATTAAAAACGCCACACGAAACAAGCCTATTTCGGACAACTGAAAAGAAGGCATCAGCAATTAGTACTTTCTTTAGTCATACAGTTATGGTTGAGTTCTTTATCTTATTATAACTCTGGTTTTAAGACTTTAATACCTCATTTAGCTTAATGACAAAGCAGTTATAGTGAACACCAATCTTTAACCCAGTTAAAATTTATGTATTTTTTTTAAACTGTCCATATATTAAGGAGCAATCTGACATAAGTAGAGATTAAGTCATCACAATCAACTTTGGAACAGTAAATCCAAACTTTGGGGAAAGATGAGTGTTGGTAGTAATTAAGTGTTTTAAATAAGCTACTTTGAGTTTTGAGAATTTACTGAAAGTTTAAAAAAATGAAAAAAACAGAAATACATGTAATCTGGTAGATATGAAAGATAGCCAGGAGGTTTTAGATTGCTAGGTCCAAGCCATGATGAAGGTAGAATTTGCTAATGTTTCTACAAATGCATATTTGTTTCGGAGTTAAGTAAAAAACAAAAACAAAACAAACAAAAAAAAAAACATGTTCAACAAAAATAAAATAATAAAAACAAAGAGGTATTCTACACCTGAATGAGATCAAAATTACTCTATTTTGCATAGGACTAATTTCTATACACTTTTTGAAGTTTTATTTAAATTAACAAACTTGATTTTTAGAGCCATTTTGGTTCACATTAAAACGGAAAGGAAGCATGTCTATACTTTTCAACCAAGTTGCTATAGGAATACCTCAGAAAGAGGATGTGAAGCAATTTGCAATCATTAACACTTTGTAAACAATATTTTGAAAAGGATATACTTTTCTAATTTGGTTATTCAACTTGTAATGTATATTTTAGTCATAAAGGTAAACTGAAAGATATTTTTAGTCAAAAATACCCCAGAGTAGAAACAAAAACTTGTTTAAATGCTATATACCTTGGGTAGATGTATGAAGATACGAATATGCAAGCCAAAGATCGCAAGCTGTCCCTGGGCCTTGTCTGTCACACACTACTATTCTGTTGCCTTGCAGAGTACTTCAAGTTCTTACTTTGAATGCCTGGAGATGGAACATGTTACTCCCAGCTCTTTCCAGTCTTTACTACTCTGCATTTTCTAGTACCAGCCCTATTTACTGATTTATATCACTGGCTTGGGTTTGTAGACCGTTGCTGTCAATTTCTAATATAAATACTACCGACTGAGTGTTTTCTAGGTAGACACAGGTTCAAATGTAAAATCTGTGTCCTAGTATCTACAAAGATAAAAGAAAAAAGACAATAATAGTGCAATCCAATAAAAATGAAAAAGGGAGGTGGTGTGAATTTCATAACTGAAAAGAAAGCATTGCCCAATATCACAAAGTTGATTAAGGGCAGCATTATTAAATGGCCTATTGGTTCCTGTTACTATACTATTTATTCTCTTCTTGACCGAAAACAGTAATAAAACTTCACATAACATATTAAAAGAAAAAGACAACTTAGTTGTTACTACATGATTAGACAGATTCTTGGCATGGATGAACAGGAAAAGAATTCCCTGTGATAATCTGAAAAGAAATGACAATGGAGCATCTAAATTAACAAAATCTAATGGGTTAAAAAAAGAACTAAATTCTATATTTTATTTTATTTTTTAATTTTTTCTTTAACATTTATTCATTTTTTGAGAGACAGAGAGAGACAGAGTGTGAGTGGAAGAGGGGCAGAGAGAGAAGGAGATACAGAATCCGAAGCAGGCTCCAGGCTCTGTACTGACAGCCCAGAGCCCCACACGGGGCTCAAACTCATGGACCGTGAGATTATGACTTGAGCTGAAGTCCAATGCTTAACTGACTGAGTCACCCAGGTGCCCTAGATTCTATACTTTAGAGTTTAACATGCTCTTAACCTGGGGCACCTGGGTGGCTTAGTCGGTTAAACGTCTGACTCTTGGTTTGCTGTTCAGGTCACGATCTCACAGTTCATGAGTTCAAGCCCCACATCTGGTTCCATGCTTACAGTATGGTGCCTGCTTGGGATTCTCTCTCTCTTCCTTTCTCTCTGCTTCTCCTCTGCACATGTGCAAACTTCTCTCAATCTCCTGAGACAATGTCTAAACAACATCAACAATCCTAGGGGGAAAAAAAAATCACTGCAAAGTTAAACTGACAGGAATAAATCAAATTTGTAGTGCTTTCAAAATAATTTATTTTGTTATGTTTTATAAATCATGGATGAAGCATAAAATAGATGTGTTATCTGTAGAGACAGAAAAGAGATATACAAAATTTTATAGGAGACCAAACTAGAACAAAAACAGTAAAGAAATAAAATCTAGAGAGTTTTATTTTGTATTAACACAATCTCAGGAAATACATTCAGAAAAATAAAGTTGGTGGCAGCAAATGGAAAGCAAGTTTATATGCATTTTCTAAAACTAGGATATTAAGAACAGTAAAAACAACAACTAGTCGTGTAAATCTTATAATTATTTTATAAATAATGAAATTTTGTTGATTAAGAAAAAAATGGAAATGGGGGGGGAGGATGGACTCACATATATTCCTCACATATATTCCTAATAGTTCTGTGGTCCCAATTTGTCTTATCATCTTACATGATAAATCTAGACAGACTAATTCACTCTTTGTAAACTCAGTATCCCGATGCAACTAACTTTAAAACACAGACTGCTTGTACAGAATCAGAACTTTAGAGATCAACAAGACAGAGAACCAGGAAGACTGAGATGCGAGTCTCTAAAATAACCAGACCATACACATGAGTACTTTCACAGACACAAATCTGAATTCAAAGTGGAGAAATAGTAGGTGATAGAGTGTTTATATTGTAATTGGAATGAAGATATAGCTTTCCCCCCCTTTTTCTTCCACTATGCAAACATCCAACTTGATATAGACACTGTATTTAGCTATTACATAAATATATTTATCCCAGATCACTGAACTTAAATTATAAGAGGAAAGCTATGCCAGGAATTCTCCAGAACCTCCAGGTTCAGTGATTCACTAAGAGGACACACAGGACTCAGCATATAATTGTGCTCACAGCTCTGATTCATTATAGCAAAAGGATAAAAAGTAAAATAAGCAAAGGAAAAGGTGCATGGGCAAACTTCAGAGGAGTCTAGACACAAGCTAGACACAAGTCCTCTCCTGATGGGGTCGCACGTAATTCTTCCAACAACAGTCACAACACTAGTGAAATATCTGCTGGGGAAACTCATTAGAAACTCAGTTCCCAGTGATTTTTTTGGAGGTTGGTGACCTGGTATATCATATCAAAATCTAGATTTTCAGAAGGCAATAGTGTTTAATATAACACATATTGTTTATATGAAGAGTATAGGTGCAGTCGCGGCCAATATTGTAGGCAGGTGTTTCTAAGATTAGCAGTCTTCTCCTCCTCCTCCTTCATTTTTTTTTTTTTTTTTTTACATTTATTTATTCTGGTGGGGGAGGGGCAGAGAGAGAGGGAGACACAAGATGCAAAGCAGGCTCCAGGCTGAGAGCCATCAGCACAGAGCCCGACGTGGGGTTTAAACTCACAAACTGTGAAATCATGACCTGAGCTGAAGTTGGACACTTAACCAACTGAGCCACCCAGGCGCTCCTAAAAATAGCAGTCTTAATTGTGCTATAGTAACTGTTTTCTTCACAAAGCAGAGCCTAACATTTATTACATAATTATAAAACACTTACCATAGGTTTTTGGAGATAAACTTCTTCTAAAGTCATTTTATCTCAGAAGTACTCAGATTTCAAAACCAAGTGGAACAATCTAAATACACTTTAAGAATCTAAATATGTGGGTCGCCTGGATGGCTCAGTCAGTTAAGCGTTGGACTTTGGCTCAGGTCATGATCTCACCGTTTGTGGGTTTGAGCCCCGGATTGGACTCTGTGCTGACAGGTCAGAGACTGGGGCCTGCTTCTGATTCTGTTTCCCTCTTTTTCTGCCCCTCCCCCATTTGCTCTCTGTGTCTCTCTTTCTCAAAAATAAACATTAAAAAAATGTAAATAGGTAAGGAGCCCAGGTTGAGGTGCTCTGCCTGCAAGCTTACCTTCCAGTAGTCCCATGGACAATGAACTCATTCAGCATGTACATGAGTGCATTAGTTCACTGAATCTAAGATGCCTTTTAACTAGAACACCAGAACAAGCTTAAAAAATAGGTACCAGTGAAAACACAGATTTTTGGAAGATGTCTATTTCTATTTCTACTGTCATATTTTCAAATTCTGCACCCATAAATTCCATTTTTCCTTCTTTTGAGGCAAGGGGACTGAGAAGAGGGGTTATGATGTATTCTAAATTATGACTGAATTAGAAATATTACTCAACATGCCCTGCAGTAATAAATGAACTGAATCATCTCAACTGTATGGTTTGATCAAAGTATGAAAATGTCTGGCAAAGGGTACGATAAAAAATGCAATTCACATTTTCTACCTCAAAATGTCATCAGACAGCCCATAACACAGTTGATATATCCAGTTGATTAGAGTCCCATAAAATATAAAGCAAAATTTAGGAGCACAGTTTTATTCTGGTGTGTTCCAGCAGACTAGGTAGGACTTTGATTTTTAAGATTTCTGCACTGACACAAGGCTTTCAAACTTATTCTTAGAAACCAAAGCCTAGTTTCCAAATAATTAGAAGAGTTAGATGCTAAATTTAAGAAGGTGATACCACCATAATATATACTTTGGGGACCAGGAAGAATGTGTATGAGAAGTAACCTATGTTAGTTATTAGCTTTATATCTTAAACTAATTAACAGGTAAGTTAGAAACTAATACTATGTCATCTACACTGCCAAATTAATTGATTAGTTTACTCATATTTTTTTATTAAGCAAAAACAAAATCGCTATAATCCAGAGAAAGCTAATAAACTTCAGCTTTCTTGTGAATCATAAACCACTAAAAATGTTTAAATTGCAGGTGTCTGATGTAAAAAATGAATATTGGCTGTATAATATATACATTTAAGAATTTCTGGCAATCAAAATAATCATGATTCTAATTGATTTAGATGTCTGAAATATTCAACCTGTAATCAAGTAATGAAAATTTATTAAGGAAATTTTGTTCCACAGATAATTCCAATATTAAGGTTTTTAGAAAATATCCCTAAAATCAAAAACTGTTGATTGTCTCACATTCTGCCAATGAACTTTACGATGAAATAAAACATAGTCCAATTTTCTTAGTGAGCAAGTATAATCAGATATAACAACATTTATTAGCTGAAGTTACACTTTGTAATTTAAACCTATTTGCATACATGTTTTTATTTTTGGTCCTGAGTAACTTTTGAGATTTTCAAAGTAAGCAACTTTGTCCACTGGATGTTATTAAAACTACTGGTATTGTATAATTAGTAGGAGATATTATTGAAGAGTAGTTAAATATAAAAATATAAATAAAATAATTTTTTCTTAGTTATTCTAGAAGCTTTGAAGCTGAATAGCTATCAACAGTACGTCATAACACGATGAGACAAAAACAACATTTTTATTTTAATGTGCGTGTGTGTGTGTGTGTGTGTGTGTGTTTTTGTTTGTTTGTTTGTTTGTTTTGAGAGAGAGCACAAGCAGGGGAGAGGTAGAGAGAAGGGGACAGAGGATCCCAAGTGGGCTCTGAGCTGACACTGTGACAGCAGTAAGCCCAATGTGAGGCTCAAACTCGGGAACCATGAGCTCATGACCTGAGCCAAAGTCCAGATGCTCAACCGAGTGAGACACCCAGGTGCCCCTAAACCACATGCTTTGATCTGGGTATTTCAACTCTGGCAGTAAATCTAACTTGAGCAGAGAAGAAACTTTAAGACTTTCTTTTATGAAGAAGATATGGTATGTCAAATAAAAGGACAGAGTCTGAAGTACAATAAAAATAACATTTTCAAAAGGAAGATACTCTATTGAGGCTACTGCCATTGAAAAGCAGGTAATATCTACCTATTCCATTTTTTAAAATTAAAAAAAAAAAAAACACCTCACATGTGAATTTAAATTTAATCACTAAAGAAAAAAAATGTATTTTTTTGCTTATACTTTGTCAAAGAAATTATACTTTGTCAGTCAATAGAAAATGATTAAGTGAGAAGCTGGAAATGATCAATATAATCTAATGATCCTATCCAATACTAGACAGTAGTGTCACCAATGATAAAATGTATCTAGATTTTCAGACACTGAGAATTATATTGAGGCTATTGTATACATTAATTTCAAATAGAATTAGGTAGCAAGTAGCACAAAATGTTAGTGAGACAGATTGTTAATTCAACTACTAAAACTCTGTAATAATATAAATTTCAGAACACAGGTGGTTATTATAAAATATGATTTTGAAGATTTCAATATCACATTATTTTCTGTATTTCAACCCACACAACTTTATTTTATATGAATTAATATGTTGTTTAATCATATTATATCCACTGAGCCCTGGTTATCTACATTCAATATTACAACACAACGTTTTCTTTCCCTGAAGGCCTAAATTGTACTTAGCTTATTAAATATTTTATAAAACTTACCTCTATTTCTATTACCTATAAGTCTAATCAGTTATTCTCTAGGAAATAAGTAGGAAAAGATAGCATATCGTACCTTTATATGCTAAATGCTTCCAATTATACTTTTGCTTAAAAAAATACTTGAAAAATTTCAAGTCTCTTTTTTCTCTCATTTTATCTATATTCTTAACAAGGATGGTTACCTCCTCAAGTAAGATTAGGAAAGGCAAACTTGAAGGGGCTTGTGTTTTTACCTGTGTATGTATGTGCATGTGTGTGTGCACATACAGGTGTGTGTGTGTGTGTGTGTGTGTGTGTGTGTGTGTGTGTGTGTGTG